>NC_069504.1:188085470-188232970 GCF_027579735.1 Bombina bombina
AGAGCTACAGCCCAAGTGGAACAGGACTGTTACATGCCAAACCTGCGTATCTGCCACTATCTGCACACCTTACACATACAAAACAGAAAGATAGAGTGCCGACTACAAAACCAACTACCGGAACTGTATAGCAAAGCCCACCCGGCTGCGTGGGTCAAAGGATGCACTGTGTGTCGCTAGATGAGTACAAACAGCTAATCTGGCACTTTAAACATATGAGGAGCTAAAGTAAGCTTACCATCATCAGTGCACATAGCACACAAAAACTCCAACGGCTCCCAGTAACTGGAAACGGGTATACCGGAGCCGGAAATACGGAGTGCTTAAAAGGGGAACTCCCCTCACCGCTGGCCAATCCTAGGCATGCTGTCACACACACCCACCAAGAACAGCAGCTGGTGCACACCAAGCTAAACAGGCTGCAGCGGTCAGACACCCGCATGCCACACCGCAGGGATCTAGACCCAGAGTGACCGCTCAACCTACTATATTAAGTACCAAAGTGTGACTAGTTCAACAGATGCTAAAACAGCTAGAGTGTGGTGCCATGAGTTTAGAACCGCATATTCACTCCTCATAGTAACCAAGCAAGCAATTACCAATCAATTACAGCAACAATAATACTGTCATGAAAAAAATGCTGGATACAACCAGCATAGCACAATTATACTCCGTCAGGGACTCAGTTACACTGTAGCCCCAGCATACCACAGGGGCTACTCAAATACAGAGATGTACAGTAGGGTGCAAGGGGCATACCCATGATAACTCAGAGTAAGTTCAGGTAACAAACATACCCTAATACATAAGAAATATGCTATCACATCATATATGGCCAACCATGCCAAAGACTCTCAGGGGCAAGGCAAAAGAAAGACTAGTAACACAAGGCAATGTTCCTAACCGTAAGAAAGGACATATCCCCATGGCCCCAGGAACAGGGGGCCACACATTGGTTACATTTAATGTCCACACCCACCAGCGCATGACCCTGTGCCCACGACCACCCTGGTCCCACAATGTTAGTATATCACCAAAGGCAAGAGATTAAGGACCCTACATAGGAAAGAAGATGTTGACAGAAGAGTATGAATGCATGAAACAGATTCAAGACAAATACATGAACAAGAGATCAAAAAAATGGGGCATAGTCAATGCTGGCATTTAGCCCATTGGGTGCCAGAGTGTTCAATCTATGTATCCACAGAGCCTCGCATTTCAGCAGTTCCACATTCCTGTTACCTCCCCGTTTGAGGGGGCCAACTCTATCGATCAGCATAGCTCTAATTGCTGAGATCGGATGTCTCGACTCCAGAAAGTGTCTCGCTACGGGCTGATCTGAGTGTCCATCTTTAAGGGCTGCCCTGATGGCGCTCTTATGATTAGCCAACCTCTCACGGAAAGAGGTGGTGGTCTTGCCAATATAGTACAGGCCACATGGGCAGGAAAGAAAGTAGATTACATGATCAGAAGTACAAGTTAAGCAGTGTCTAATCCAGTAATTCTTAGTGGTGGCCGGGTGATGACATTTCTCCTCAGTCAGGAGGGTACTGCAGGTCATGCAGCTACCAAATTTGTACCATCCATTCTTGGTGGTGTGGAGCCAGGTTTTCTCCTTGTGCCATGAGTCTGTTTTTGCTAACAAAGATCTCAGGCTATGGCTGCTCTTGTGGACTATCCTCGGCGGTGGTTTGTCCCTAAATGGTAATGTTCTATCACCACTGATCAGAGGCCAGTTTTTCTTAATAACCTCACATACTATGGTGGTTGCTGGGGTATAGTCAGTCACAAAGTTTATTTGACATTCAACACTGGTGTTAATAGGTTTGGGTTTCCTCAGCATAATGGTGCTTCGTTCTTATTGTAATACCTCATCCAACGTGTTCTGTAACATGGACGGACTGTAGCCCCTCTGGAGGAACTTCATTCTCATTTCCTCCAGTTGGCTTATCATCTTACTGTGCTCCGAGTTGTTGCGCATAACCCGCAAGAATTGGGATTTAACAATGCCCTTCTTCAGTGGTAGTGGATGAAAACTGTGAAATTGAAGTAGGGTGTTCCTGTCAGTGGGTTTTGAGTATAACGTGGTTTTTAATAGGCATTCCTCCGCCTCACCAGACTTATAAATGCATAAGTCAAGGAAATGGATAGTCTCCGAGCTGACTTCACTCTTGAACTTAACAGCACTCTCTGAAGTGTTGAGGATGTTGATCCAAACTTCAAGCTCACTGGCTGATCCCCCCCAGATAACAAAGAGGTCGTCTATGTACCTTCGGTAAAGCAGAACATTCGGATCATCTAGGTTGAAGACGTACTTATCCTCAAACCACGCCATGAATAAGTTAGCGTACGACAGGGCTAGACTGGACCCCATGGCCGTACCCACTTACTGAAGATAGAAACTCTCTTCAAATCTGAAGTAGTTATGGGTAAGGCAGAGCAATAACCAGTCCAGTAATACTTTGATGGGAGGTCCCATGTAGGCCTCGTAGCTAGTCAGTGCTTGTCTTACAGCCTCTACACAAAGATCATGAGGGATTATGGTGTAGAGGCTGTTGACATCCAGGGTGATAAGGAGACAATGTGCAGGGAACCTTCTATCATGGAGTAGATTAATTAGTTTGGTGTTTGGTGTTTCTCACACTCTCCTGTAAGTGAAAATCAATGTATTTAGCCAAATTTTGGAAGAGTGACCCCACAGCAGAAACTATGGTGCGGCCTGGTGGTTTGGTGAGGTCTTTATGGATCTTAGGGATCGTGTAAATGATGGGGTATCTGGGGTATTCAGGCAGTAAGAAATCAAAAAGGGATTGCTCAATATGTCCATTGTTTAATGCAAAAGTTAGGCAGTCTTCCAGTTTCCTCTTATACACAGAGGTAGGGTTCATCGTCAATCTTTTATAAGTATTTACATCCCCAAGCTGTTGTAGCAGCTCCTGCCTGTAGTACTGGTGATCCAGTATGATGATTGCCCCTCCCTTATCCACTGGTCTGATAGTTATGGTATCATCCTTTTTGAGTCTCTGAAGGGCAGCCCACTCCGAATTGTCCAGATTAGTTTTTTGTTTCTTCTTGTCCATCAGTTCATTCGTGATCTCACAAGAACAGACATTGGTGAAGGTTTTAATGGTAGGATGGGTGTTCTTGGGCTTGAATCCAGATCTTACAGAGAATCTCCCATCCCCCATCAGAGGTGGAGAATTCTTGAAGTGATTTTTAACTTTGAGGGTTCTTTGTAACGGATGTATGTCAACAAGGTTGTTGAATAATTCAACCTTTGGGGTCGGGACATAGCTCAGGCCCTTACTAAGTAAATTGAGTTTGTGGTTATCTAATAGTCTACTGCTGATGTTTATTACAACGTTCTCCGACCTGGTTAAGTTTTTCGCGGCTTTTTTCCAGTGGCCGCTTCATCTAATGTATGGCCTGTGTCTTGTCCTGGAGGATTGTCGTTTTTTGCCGGTAGTGGTGGCTTTCTTTGGGATCTTGTTTGGATCTTGGTTTGTTGTCTAAGTGTGGTGGTATTACTTGCCCCTGACTCTGCTCCACTGGATTCCCCGCCACTTGTGTCAATGGTATTAGCTAGAGGAGTGGGTTTGCGGTCATTCCTTCTACATCTAAAGGAAGGGGTGGTACCTGATAGCCATTGAGATACCCTTTTCTCACGGTAATCAGTCTCAACCATCGCTATTTTCTTGTTCTTGAAATTAATCAGATCTTTGCGGTATTTGTCAATTTGGGTGGCTAATTTATTAAGCCAGTCATCACTATCATCATTCCTTAGTACATACTCCTTGTCCCTCTGTGTAGTATCTAGTTCTTCGACCACTTCCTCTATAAAAAGTAAGATCCAGTCAAATGAGCACTTATTGGCAATTCGACACCACTTACGACAAAATTCTGTGTTACTCCTGCCAATGGTCGGAGAATTCTTGACCCTGAATCCACGGGGTATCATCTTTCTTTTGAAATAGTCCGTTAGGTAGCTTGCATGGAGTCGATAATCCACTTCTTTTCTTTTTAAGTTTAATAGTTTATAGTATACGTTAATTAGTACTTCATCCACAGTGTCTGACTCACAGAGCTGCAGAATTCTTATGGCATCCTCGTCTGTAAAAGCGAAGATGGCTTCCTCCTCCCTCGCCACCATCTCTTGACCGGACAACTGGGTGGCATAAAGTTGATCCTCCATAATAGATGGTGTAAGTGTGATGTTGTAGAAAAGAAGATAAGGTAGGGAGATCTTCAGGGGCTTAGTGTTAGGTTTTTTAAGGGGTGTTTGGGTTAGATTAGGGGTATATGGGTGGTGGGTTGTAATGTTGGGGGGGTATTGTATGTTTATTTAAATGCAAAAGAGCTGTTTTCTTTGGGGCATGCCACCCAAAAGGCCCTTTTAAGGGCTGGTAAGGTAAAAGAGCTGTTAACTTTTTATTTGGAATAGGGTAGGGCATTTTTTTATTTTGGGGGGCTTTGTTATTTTTTAGGGGGCTTAGAGTAGGTGTTATTAGTTTAAAATTCTTGTAATTTTTTTTATTTTTTGTAATTTAGTGTTTGTTTTTTTGTAATTTAGTTTAGTTGATTTAATTGTAGATAATAGTAGATAGTTTAGTTAATTAATTTATTGATAGTGTAGTGTTAGGTTTAATTGTAACTTAGGTTAGGATTTATTTTACAGGTAATTTTGTAATTATTTTAACTAGGTAGCTATTAAATAGTTATTAACTATTTAATAGCTATTGTACCTAGTTAAAATAAATACAAAGTTGCCTGTAAAATAAATATAAATCCTAAAATAGCTACAATATAATTATTATTTATATTGTAGCTATATTGGGGTTTATTTTACAGGTAAGTATTTTGCTTTAAATAGGATTAATTTATTTAATAAGAGTTAATTTATTTTGTTAGATAAAAATTATATTTAACTTAGGGGGGTGTTAGGGTTAGGGTTAGACTTAGCTTTAGGTTAATACATTTATTATAGTAGCGTCAAGGTCCGTTCGGCAGATTAGGGGTTAATACTTGAAGTTAGGTGTCGGATATGTTAGGGAGGGCAGATTAGGGGTTAATACTATTTATTATAGGGTTTTTTAGGCAGGAGTGAGGCGGGAGTGAGGCGGTTTAGGGGTTAATACATTTATTATAGTTTTTGCGAGGTCCGGTCGGCAGATTAGGGGTTAATAAGTGTAGGTAGGTAGCGGCGACATTGGGGGGGGGCAGATTAGGGGGTAATAAATATAATATAGGGGTCGGAGATGTTAGGGGCAGCAGATTAGGGGTACATAGGGATAATGTAGGTTGCGGCGGTGTGCGGTCGGCAGATTAGGGGTTAAGAATAAAATGCAGGGGTCAGCGATAGCGGGGGCGGCAGATTAGGGGTTAATAAGTGTAAGGTTAGGGGTGTTTAGACTCGGGGTACATGTTAGGGTGTTAGGTGCAGACTTAGGAAGTGTTTCCCCATAGGAAACAATGGGGCTGCGTTAGGAGCTGAACGCTACTTTTTTGAAGGTGTTAGGTTTTTTTTCAGCTCAAACTGCCCCATTGTTTCCTATGGGGGACATCGTGCACGAGCACGTTTTTGAAGCTGGCCGCGTCCATAAGCAACGCTGGTATTGAGAGTTGAAGTGGCGGTAAATTATGCTCTACGCTCCCTTTTTGGAGCCTAACGCAGCCCTTCAGAGAACTCTAAATACCAGCGTTGTTTAAAAGGTGGGGGGGGGGAAACACGCGTAGCTAATGCACCCCTTCTAACGCAAAACTCTAAATATAGGTGCTAATTAATTATTACAACATACCTTTCTACAAATCCAGCCACAGGGGTATGATTCAAACTATGTTTGGTCTCTTAGTTATAATATGGTTATCTACTAAACATTCATTAAAGGGACACTGAACCCAATTTTTTTCTTTTGTGATTCAGATAGAGCATGCATTTTTTTAGCAACTTTCTAATTTACTCCTTTTATCAAATTGTCTTCTTTTTTTTTTTCTCCTTTTTTTATTATTTATTTTCTTTTTATTTATATTGATATCTCCATCAAATTAACAAAAACAAACCACATAAGGTCAATAATAAACAAGAATTACAGCGCCTCACAGGGCTATAAATACAAAATGACACTCCAATGAGGACATTACATTATACATATCCCAAAAAAAGAAAGGAGTATCAAAAATTGACTGTTGTCTATCAGTTTATCCTAGAGACATTTAAAGAAAGATCCTGATTTCTAAATCTTGTCATAGAACATATAAAAGGATTCAAAACATAAATTTATACTGTTGCCAAGAATAACAATATAATCAAATAAAAATCTCAACTAAACATAATTGAATAAAACAACCTAAACACAATTAACAAACAGCTAAGACAATACAAAACCAAAAGCTAAAACAAAAATAAAAAGAGAGGAGAGAAAAAAAAAAGAGAAAAAAAAAAGATCACTCACTCTCCACAACTATACTCACCTCCCATCAGTATCATCAACTAGTCAGATGCCTAACTTATACTTCTAGGATTAAACATCCTTCCCAGATGTCTATACCTATCTGACAATACTAATTGCTGGAATAAAATAGAATCCTGTAAATGTGATAGAATCTGGCTTTGTAAGTTATCTGATAATGACATTATAACCATTTCCCATTTTACCAAGAATAGTTTGAGGTAGTTATCGCAACAAATCATTGTCTTTAATCTTTATTGTCTATTGTAAATTGCATTAACATATTCCTAATAAAGACTATAATACTAGGTGCATTTCTATCCTTCCAATTACATAAAATCAACTGTCTTGCCACCAATATAGCTGTATTAATTAGCTATTTATTTATGATCTCTTTTTCTATAACCATAAAAATAATTTGTTCTATACTGAGTTTAACTTTAAATGGTAGAAATTTGTTGAGCCAAAACTCAACTTTGCACCAAAATTGTTGAATCTTTGGGCAAGAATAAAAAGCGTGGATCAGATCTGCTCCGGGAGTACTACATCTTGAGCACTTCACTATTTCCTGTCTCTTCCACCTAGATATCCACCAGGGAGTTTGATATGAGATTCTCTAAATGAGATTACTCGTGCATATTCAAGAATTAATGTAAAACTTTTTTTAAAGTGATCAAAATTTACATTTCTGAGATCCCTGCGCCACTTGATGTACAAGTCTAATATTTTTCCCTGAGCTTCTGAGGATATTATGCTTTTATATAAACAAGAAATTGAATAATTCCCAGCTTGATAAATATTAATACTTGAGTCTAGAGGCCCTGGATTACTTGCATTAAAGTCTGTCAATTTGTTAGTATCGATAAAATTACGCACTTGTAGATATGCAAAAAATTGTATTATTTTTAAATTAAATTCTTTAACTAGAGAGTCAAAAGTCTTGACAGTTTAGGTTTGTGGGTGTATTAATTGAACAATTTTAGTTAATCCTTTTTTATTCCAATCATAAAAGGCCGATGTTTCTATACCACTTATAAATTTTGGATTTCCCCTAATTGGTAAGTATTTTGATATTCTAAACTCTGAGTCTAGGATTTGAAAAATTTTCTTCCAAGCTTGTGTAATATTATGAACTGTATATTAAAAGCTGGTTCTTTTGGAAGGTTTTGTCACGGGAAAGTGTGCTATAAGAGATAGCGGAGATATTACGGTTTCCTCGTCTTGATAATTGGTAATATATTCTATACCTGTTAACCAATCTAGCCCATTTTTTGCTAGGCAAACCCAATTATAAAATTTCAAGTTGGGAAGGGCTAGCCCTCCATCTACTCTCATATGTGCCAAGTTTTTAAGTGCTATCCGAGGTTTCCCTTTTCCCCATAAAAATTGTAAACATTGAGTATTAAAATTTCGTATGTCTTTAGCCGGGATAAAGGCCGTAATATTCTGCATAAGGAAAAGAATTTTAGGAAAAAGCATCATTTTAATAAGGGTTACTTTTGCCGATAGGGATAGAGGTAATTTAGCCCAATTTTTTAGAGAACCTATACATTTCTGCCAGATAGGGGGGTAATTCAGATTATACCAATCAGTCGGCTTTTTTGAGAGGACTATTCCAAGGTAGCGGATTTTAGAGGAAACTTGTTTAAAAGGATTTAGGAGTAGACTATTTCTTTTTTTTTAATAATCCATAAGATTTCTGACTTATTCAAGTTTATTTTATAACCCAAAAATCTGCTGAATTCATCAATTGAGTCAAGAGGTATATTTTTCCTAGAGTTACTTATATAGAATAAAGTATCATCTGCATACATAGACAAAGTGATTTTCTTATTTCCCAGCATGATCCCTTCTAGTCTTTCCCTACAAAGAATTGCCAAAGGTTCCAAAGAAATATTAAACAGAAGTGGTGAAAGCAGGCAACCCTGTCTGGTTCCTTTCTGAAGTCTAAGACTGGGTGAAGTTGTACCATTATCAGTTTCCTGATATCCCAAAACTATCCAATGCCCTAAAAAGATGATTCCAAGAAATACAGTTGAATGCCTTTTCGGGATCAACCGTCAATAGGGCAAAGTCTACATGTTTGTACCTCTTATCTCTCTGATCTGAGAGCATCTGTTCAATTAGAAACATGGCTGTTCTAATGTTTTTCTATAAGGTTCTACCGGGCATGAATCCAGTCTGATCTGTATGTATTATTTCCTCTAAAACTCCCTTGAGTCTGTCAGCCAAAATACTATCTATTATTTTGTAATCTGCATTAAGTAGGGAGATTGGACAATATGCATCCATTGTTTCTATGGCCTCTATGTATCAAGCCGTCTACTTACCTGCATTCGCCGGCCCAATACGCTCGCCTAAGCTCACCTACCATCGCCGCCGCAGACCTGAATACATTCGCCAAAGTTATCAAGAAAGCTGTCAAGAAGCCACGCACCAAGTACGGTGCGATGAGCAGCGGACTGTTGTTAACTGACAGTCATCAATCTCGCTGCTCATCGGCTTCTTCGCAACTTGCTAGCCGGTCACTAAGCACCCTATACTGTTTTACCCCCTAAACCGCCACTCCCGGTGCCCCCTGAACCTAAATAAAGTTATTACCTCCTAAACCGCCGCTCCTGTACCCCGTCTAAAAGAGGCTGCCTCCGGGTGGTAAATCGCCATAGAACAAGCCACTGAGCTGTTGTTCGTTCCTGGTAGAGCGCTTCTCTCTTTGTATGCAATTTATTATAACCCTGGGGAAGTCTCCCTATGGGTGATGGGGGAAACCAGACGTGGACTCCTTGCCCAGTGTGCTTAGAGGAATGTGGCTGCACCTCACTGACGAGGCCCATAGGAGGCCGAAACGATCGTCTGGGGTTGTCATGTTCCTTGTTCAGAGGAGAATTGCCTGGTATTTCGGGGCTGGACTGACCTTACTTGGCGGGATCAGACTGATATACTTCAGGAAAGTTTTCTTCTGTGAAAAGCACACTGGTCTAAAAGAGGCTGCCTCCGGGTGGTAAATCGCCATAGAACAAGCCACTGAGTTGTTGTTCGTTCCTGGTAGAGCGCTTCTCTCTTTGTATGCAATTTATTATAACCCTGGGGAAGTCTCCCTATGGGTGATGGGGGAAACCAGACGTGGACTCCTTGCCCAGTGTTCTTAAAGGAATGTGGCTGCACCTCACTGACGAGGCCCATAGGAGGCCGAAACGATTGTCTGGGGTTGTCATGTTCCTTGTTCAGAGGAGAATTGCCTGGTATTTCGGGGCTGGACTGACCTTACTTGGCGGGATCAGACTGATATACTTCAGGAAAGTTTTCTTCTGTGAAAAGCACACTGGTCTAAAAGAGGCTGCCTCCGGGTGGTAAATCGCCATAGAACAAGCCACTGAGCTGTTGTTCGTTCCTGGTAGAGCGCTTCTCTCTTTGTATGCAATTTATTATAACCCTGGGGAAGTCTCCCTATGGGTGATGGGGGAAACCAGACGTGGACTCCTTGCCCAGTGTGCTTAGAGGAATGTGGCTGCACCTCACTGACGAGGCCCATAGGAGGCCGAAACGATTGTCTGGGGTTGTCATGTTCCTTGTTCAGAGGAGAATTGCCTGGTATTTCGGGGCTGGACTGACCTTACTTGGCGGGATCAGACTGATATACTTCAGGAAAGTTTTCTTCTGTGAAAAGCACACTGGTCTAAAAGAGGCTGCCTCCGGGTGGTAAATCGCCATAGAACAAGCCACTGAGCTGTTGTTCGTTCCTGGTAGAGCGCTTCTCTCTTTGTATGCAATTTATTATAACCCTGGGGAAGTCTCCCTATGGGTTATGGGGGAAACCAGACGTGGACTCCTTGCCCAGTGTGCTTAGAGGAATGTGGCTGCACCTCACTGACGAGGCCCATAGGAGGCCGAAACGATCGTCTGGGGTTGTCATGTTCCTTGTTCAGAGGAGAATTGCCTGGTATTTCGGGGCTGGACTGACCTTACTTGGCGGGATCAGACTGATATACTTCAGGAAAGTTTTCTTCTGTGAAAAGCACACTGGTCTAAAAGAGGCTGCCTCCGGGTGGTAAATCGCCATAGAACAAGCCACTGAGCTGTTGTTCGTTCCTGGTAGAGCGCTTCTCTCTTTGTATGCAATTTATTATAACCCTGGGGAAGTCTCCCTATGGGTGATGGGGGAAACCAGACGTAGACTCCTTGCCCAGTGTGCTTAGAGGAATGTGGCTGCACCTCACTGACGAGGCCCATAGGAGGCCGAAACGATCGTCTGGGGTTGTCATGTTCCTTGTTCAGAGGAGAATTGCCTGGTATTTCGGGGCTGGACTGACCTTACTTGGCGGGATCAGACTGATATACTTCAGGAAAGTTTTCTTCTTTGAAAAGCACACTGGTCTAAAAGAGGCTGCCTCCGGGTGGTAAATCGCCATAGAACAAGCCACTGAGCTGTTGTTTGTTCCTGGTAGAGCGCTTCTCTCTTTGTATGCAATTTATTATAACCCTGGGGAAGTCTCCCTATGGGTGATGGGGGAAACCAGACGTGGACTCCTTGCCCAGTGTGCTTAGAGGAATGTGGCTGCACCTCACTGACGAGGCCCATAGGAGGCCGAAACGATCATCTGGGGTTGTCATGTTCCTTGTTCAGAGGAGAATTGCCTGGTATTTCGGGGCTGGACTGACCTTACTTGGCGGGATCAGACTGATATACTTCAGGAAAGTTTTCTTCTGTGAAAAGCACACTGGTCTAAAAGAGGCTGCCTCCGGGTGGTAAATCGCCATAGAACAAGCCACTGAGCTGTTGTTCGTTCCTGGTAGAGCGCTTCTCTCTTTGTATGCAATTTATTATAACCCTGGGGAAGTTTCCCTATGGGTGATGGGGGAAACCAGACGTGGACTCCTTGCCCAGTGTGCTTAGAGGAATGTGGCTGCACCTCACTGACGAGGCCCATAGGAGGCCGAAACGATCGTCTGGGGTTGTCATGTTCCTTGTTCAGAGGAGAATTGCCTGGTATTTCGGGGCTGGACTGACCTTACTTGGCGGGATCAGACTGATATACTTCAGGAAAGTTTTCTTCTGTGAAAAGCACACTGGTCTAAAAGAGGCTGCCTCCGGGTGGTAAATTGCCATAGAACAAGCCACTGAGCTGTTGTTCGTTCCTGGTAGAGCGCTTCTCTCTTTGTATGCAACCTATATTATATTTATTAACCCCTAATCTGCTGCCCCCCGCTATAGCTGACCCCTGCATATTATTATTAACCCCTAATCTGCCGCTCCATACACCGCTGCCACCTACATTATAGCTATGTACCCCTAATCTGCTGCGCCTAACACCTCCAACCCCTATATTATATTTATTAACCCCTAATCTGCCCCCCTCAACGTCGCCTCCACCTGCCTACACTTATTAACCCCTAATCTGCCGAGCGGATCGCACCGCTACTATAATAAAGTTATTAACCCGTAATCCGCCTCACTCCAGCCTCAATAACACTATAATAAATAGTATTAACCCCTAATCTGCCCTCCCTAACATCGCCGACACCTAACTTCAATTATTAACCCCTAATCTGCTGACCGAATCTCACAGCTACTGTAATAAATGGATTAACCCCTAAAGCTAAGTCTAACCCTAACACTAACACCCCCCTAAGTTAAATATAATTTAAATCTAACGAAATAAATTAACTCTTATAAAATAAATTATTCCTATTTAAAGCTAAATACTTACCTGTAAAATAAACCCCAATATAGCTACAATATAAATTATAATTATATTATAGCTATTTTAGGATTTATATTTATTTTACAGGCAACTTTGTAATTATTTTAACAAGGTACAATAGCTATTAAATAGTTAAGAACTATTTAATAGCTACCTAGTTAAAATAATTACAAAAGTACCTGTAAAATAAATCCTAACCTGTTACAATTGAACCTAACACTACACTATCAATAAATAAATTAAATAAACTACCTACAATTATCTACAATTAAACCTAACACTACACTATCAATAAATAAATTAAATAAAATTCCTACAAATAAATACAATGAAATAAACTAACTAAAGTACAAAAAATAAAAAAGAACTAAGTTACAAAAAATAAAAAAATATTTACAAACATTAGAAAAAATTACAACAATTTTAAACTAATTACACCTACTCTAAGCCCCCTAATAAAATAACAAAGCCCCCCAAAATAAAAAAATGCCCTACCCTATTCTAAATTACAAAAGTTCAAAGCTCTTTTACCTTAACAGCCCTTAAAAGGGCCCTTTGCGGGGCATGCCCAAAAGAATTCAGCTCTTTTGCCTGTAAAAAAAAACATACAATACCCCCCCTAACATTACAACCCACCACCCACATACCCCTAATCTAACCCAAACCCCCCTTAAATAAACCTAACACTAAGCCCCTGAAGATATTCCTACCTTGTCTTCACCATGCCAGGTATCACTGATCGTTCCAGGCTCCAAAATCTTCATCCAAGCCCAAGCAGGGGCTGGCGATCCATAATCCGGTGGCTGAAGAGGTCCAGAAGAGGTTCCGAAGTCTTCATCCTATCCGGGAAGAAGAGGCGATCCGGACCGGCAACCATCTTGATCCAAGCGGCATCTTCTATCTTCATCCGATGACGACCGGCTCCATCTTGAAGACCTCCACCGCGGACCCATCTTCTTCTTCCGACGACTTCCCGACGAATGACGGTTCCTTTAAGGGACGTCATCCAAGATGGCGTCCCTCGAATTCCGATTGGCTGATAGGATTCTATCAGCCAATCGGAATTAAGGTAGGAAAATTCTGATTGGCTGATGGAATCAGCCAATCAGAATCAAGTTCCATTCGATTGGCTGATCCGATCAGCCAATCAGATTGAGCTTGCATTCTATTGGCTGATCGGAACAGCCAATAGAATGCGAGCTCAATCTGATTGGCTGATTGAATCAGCTAATCGGATTGAACTTGATTCTGATTGGCTGATTCCATCAGCCAATCAGAATTTTCCTACCTTAATTCCGATTGGCTGATAGAATCCTATCAGCCAATCAGAATTCGAGGGACGCCATCTTGGATGACGTCCCTTAAAGGAACCGTCATTCGTCGGGAAGTCGTCGGAAGAAGAAGATGGGTTTGCGGTGGAGGTCTTCAAGATGGAGCCTTCAACTAAGAATACCAAGAGAACAAAGCAAAATTGGTGATAAAAGTAAATTGGAAAATTGTTTAAAATTACATGCTCTATCTGAATCATGAAAGTTTATTTTGGCATAGACTGTCCCTTTAATCTGTCCTCTGAGGAAGGCCTTGGCTGACTCCCAAAAAAATTCTATCTTCGACAGATAGCTTTCATTAAGTTGAACAAATTCTCGCCATTTAGATCATAACCAATTTCTAAATTTAGTGTTGGAGATAAGGAAAGAGGGAAAGAAAAAGCTTGTCTTTTTGTTCTGTTTAAAATTCAAATAATTAATCAATAAAGATATAATTGCGTGACCAGATACCAAAATATTGGAAATATCCGAAGAGATTTCAGCACACAAAAGAGATTCAATTATTAATATCATATCTATTCTCGAAAAGTTCTTATAGGACTTAGACTCACAAGTATAAGCTCTCTCATCTGGGTGCTGAAGCCTCCAAACGGGTTTCAATTTAAGATTTTTAGCAAAACTACCAAGACTTTTTGCTTCTCTTGAATATCTATCAATCTGTACAGTTTTCAACCAGTCAAGATAAGGATTAAACACACTGTTAAAATTGCCTCCCACTATTATTTGTGAGTCTATATGGTCTATGAGTTTTTTTCCAAAACATCGGACAGTATTCATTGGGTGCATACACATTACAAACCGTTAAATTGAGCCCCTGTATAGAGACTCTTAAAATTAAAAATCAACAGACAAGCCACTTCCCTTTTCCTACCTATTGCAGGAGCAGCTATAACCTCTCCAATCCAGCCCATCTTTAATTTCCCAGCTTCGTGCTCATTTAAGCGTGTCTCTTGTATGAGAGCTATATCTGGGGAAGATTTTTTCAAATGATATATTATTTTCTTTCTCTTAATGGGGGAGGAAATCCCCCCCACATTCCAGGAATGTATTTTAAAGGGACAGTAAACCTTAAAAATAATGTTATATAATTCTGCACATAACATTATATAACATTATTTAGGTGCTATAGCCATAAAGCATGCGCTGACTAAAAATAACAGACCCGCTCAGCAGAGAGCGGGTCTGTAAAAGCGCTGCATTTTAGCAAATTAAACGGTAAAAAAATGCTTTTATGTCTATAGCACCTAAATACTGTTATATAATTCTGAACTATGTGCAGAATTATATAACATTATTTTTAAGGTTTACTGTCCCTTTAAGTGATTTTGTCATCTATGTTCTATTTTTCTCTTAACCCAATGGAAGCTATAAATGTCATTATGACTGATAACCAGTGGGAGAAGGGGAGGTGTGGGAGGGAGGATGAGAAGAGGAGAAAAAAAGAGAAAAAATAAACAAAACAAAAATAAAACATACATAGTAGTACAGCCTGATACTTATTGAGCTACCTGTGATGAGAGCAGGATGTGATGTCAGTAGTATGTGGGCGGGGCTTAGGTCCGGTGTCTTTGTGGCAGTTAGTTTAGTACAATCAACCTGACTAGATGTGTATTGTTATGCTCTGCAATAAAATAGAGTTGTACCATCATTGCTGTGTCCTGCATATGTCCTGCATCTCATGACATGGTGTCAGAAGTTCTGGACTGCGCTTCTGTTCCTGATCGATTGCAATGTCAAAGTTTACCCCACCTGAGCCTTTTGACTTTTCTCAGCCTGCAGCTTGGCCCACATGGCGTCAGCGGTTTCAGCGCTTCAGGATTGCATCCAAACTGAACAAGGAGAGTGGTGAAGTACAAGTTAATTCTCTTTTATACTCCATGGGGAAAGATGTAGAGCCAGTGTTCAATGCTTTTACTTTCCAAGAAGGGGAAGACGTTAACTTTGATATAGTTATGGATAAACTCAGTGCCCACTTTGTGCCCAAAAGAAATGTGATTCATGAGAGAGCTTGTTTTCACAAACGTAATCAGCGTGTGGGAGAATCTGTGGAGTCATTTGTGCGCAGCCTGTATGAATTAGCTGAATTCTGTGAGTTTGGTGTTGCTAAAGAAGAGCAAATCAGAGACAGAATAGTTATTGGAATTGCAGATGCTGAAGTCTCCCTGAAGCTGCAGTAAGAGCCTGATTTAACGTTAGACGGGGCCCGCCAGAGTGAACTGGTGAAAAAGCAAAGTGCTGATCTGAGGTCTGAGAGTATTGTGGATGAAGTGCAACAGTCTAGAAAAATTACTAGTGAAAGGCACAGTTTGAGCGGTAGATCAAAAGTACTGGAAAGGCCTAGAAGTGGATGGGCGCAACATGGCCGATGCACACGGTGCTACCGGGCTCATGATCAGAGTGCTATATGCCCGGCCAGAAATAAAAGATGCAGAAAATGTAACAGAATAGGCCATTTTGAAGTGGTGTGTAAAACTGAATACATTAAGGAGATGCAGGTGGACAGTGACCAGGAGGGTCAGGAAGTGTCTTTTGTGGGGTCTGTTGTGGAACGGACAAGCTCAGAGGAAGATTGGAAAGTTACTTTTACTGTAATGGGAGCCAAAGTTGATTTTAAGATTGACACAGGAGCTGATATCACTGTAATGTCTTTTGCTGAATTTATGAAACTGCCTCGACAGCCCCAGCTGGCGAAGGTTACTACAAATGTCCATAGACCTGGTGGCCGCATTGATTGTGTGGGGAAATTTCTTGCCAGCTGTGAGTACAAACAAAAAAAGTTCACCATGTGGGTGCATGTGATCCGAGGTCAGTGTGTTAACAGTTTATTGAGCAGAAAAGCAACCTGTAACTTGGGCCTTGTGGCCAGAGTGAATGAGATCTCTGAAGATATGTTTGGCGAGTTGGGCCTATTGAACTGCAAACCTGTCCGTATAGCACTTAAAAGTGACGCAGTCCCATACAGTATTTCTACTCCTCGTAGAATTCCGTTCCCGCTCATGCCTCAAGTGGAGAAAGAGCTCATGCGCATGAAGTCTATGGGGGTTATTGAAGAGGTTGTTGAAGCAACTGATTGGTGTGCCCCCATTGTTCCAGTTGCAAAGAAAAACGGAAAGGTGCGCATCTGTGTGGACCTGAAAAGGTTGAATGAGGCAGTGAAGAGGGAGAGATTTGTGCTGCTGACATTGGAAGATATAGCCCCGAAGTTGGCTGGGGCGAAGTTCTTTTCCACATTAGACGCTTCTAGCAGCTTTTTGCAGATCCCCCTGGATCCAAAGTGCCGCAAACTGACTACCTTTATCACACCGGTAGGTCAGTTCTGCTTCTGCAGACTCCCCTTTGGGATATCCTCTGCTCCTGAGATCTTTCAAAGGGAAATGAGTTCTCTCCTGAGTGGCCACGTGGGCACAGCAGTCGTCATGGACGACATTCTAGTGTATGGGTCTACAGTGGAGGAGCATGATCAGCGTTTGAGTTGTGTGCTGCAGGCTATCAAAGAGTCTGGGCTGAAGCTGAATAAAGAAAAATGTCATTTTAGGAAAACTCAGTTATGCTACTTTGGGCATATCATCAACGGGGATGGCATCAAGCCGGACCCTGAGAAAATTCGGGCTATCGAACAGATGAAAAGCCCTTCTGATGTACATGAGCTGAGACAGATATTGGGCCTTGTAAATTACGTGGGCAAGTTTCTTCCAGATTTATCTACAGTTTTACACCCTATCACAGAGTTGCTTAAGAAAGATGTTGCCTGGGTCTGGGGACCCTCACAAGAAAAAGCGTTCCTGCATGCCAAGTCCCTGCTGGGGTCTGCCCCAGTGCTGGGGTTCTACGACCCTTCAAAAAAGACTGTGGTTAGTGCTGATGCAAGCAGTTATGGGTTGGGGGCTGCACTCCTGCAGCTGAATGACAACAAACTACAGCCCATCGCCTACTGTTCCTGCACACTGACGGCTGCGGAGTCAAAATACGCTCAAATTGAGAAAGAGTGCCTGGCTGCAGTTTGGGTCTGTGAGCGCTTTCAGCGTTATCTAGTGGGTTTGGAGAAATTTAGTCTGGAAACTGACCACAAACCGCTAGTCCCTCTTATCAATTCTTATGACATTGACAAAACACCCTTGAGATGCCAGAGACTTTTAATGAGACTGCTCAGGTTCGATGTTCAGGCAGTGCATGTGCCGGGGAAGCAACTGGTTGTGGCAGATAAACTGTCCAGGCTCCCGCTGGCTGCTGCTGAAGAATCCTCCACAGAGTCGGATGTGAAAGTGTATGTTGATTCAGTTCTGGCCTCTAAGTCCATTTCTTCAAGGAAACTGGAAGAGATAAAGAAAGAGACATATTTGGACACAGATCTGCAAGAAGTTATAAAGTACATAAAAGATGGCTGGCCCGAGAGCCGGGCAGCCTGGATGTCTTTAAATGCTTACCAGCCAGAGAGGTCGCAGCTCACGGAGCTGGAGGGGTTGGTGCTGTTCCAAGACCGCATTGTAATTCCTGTCAGCATGAGGAAGGAGATGTTAAACAGGATTCACGATGGCCACTTAGGCATTACAAAGTGCAGAGAAAGGGCAGCTACAGCTGTGTGGTGGCCTGGGATCAGCTCCGACATTGCAAATCACGTGTCTAAATGTGCCTTTTGCCGGGAACGCCGGCCTACTCAGAGAAGGGAGCCCTTAATGTCTACTCCGCTGCCTGCGGGGCCGTGGCAGAAAATAGCTGCTGATTTGTGTGAACTGCACGGGAAAAAGTTTCTTGTTATGATCGACTACTATTCCAGGTATTTGGAAATTGCGCCCCTGAATGATATCACAAGTCAGGCCGTTATCATTCGCCTGAAGAGCTTGTTCGCCCGCTGGGGCATTCCAATGGAGCTAGTGAGTGATAATGGTATGCAGTTCGCTTCTACAGAGTTCAGTGCTTTCAGCAGGGAATATGATTTTGTACATTCCACGTCAAGTCCACATTATCCGCAGGCCAACGGAATGGCTGAAAGGGCAGTTCAAACTACAAAATTCATTCTAAAGCAATCTGAGCCGTACCTGGCCCTCTTGTCATACAGGGCGACGCCCATTCAAGCCACCGGGTTTAGCCCGGCACAGCTGATACTAGGACGCCAGATTCGCACCACTTTACCCTCAGTGGGTGTCTTCAAGCCGCCTGGCCCTGTTCCTCGGGACGAAGTCCTTAGGAGGGATGAAGAGGCCAAAAAGGGTTATCGTTTCTTCTACGACAGGAGACATTCTGTCAGGTCTTTACAGGAACTGAAAGCGGGCCAAAGTGTCAGAATTAAACTGGATGATGAGAAGAAATGGAAGACGCCTGCTATGGTAGTGGGCCGCTCTCCAGAACCAAGGTCTTACACAGTCCTTACAGAGGGAGGGACGGTTACACGCCGTAACCGAAGACATCTTCAGCCTGTACCTGAGAGTCTGGAACCGGATACCTCAGTACCACCGCCGGTGGGATCCCCTGTTCTAAGAGATCACAGCGGGGATATATCGTTGCCTCCAGCAGACTCTTGTTCACCACCTTCTGTTTAAGAGGACAGTTCATGCAAAGTTACATCAAGCGGAAGAGTGGTGAAACTTCCGGCCCGATACAGGGACTGACTTTAGCTAGAACAGTGACCGGAAGTATGGGCAGAATAATCCCATGGTCACTGTGGACTAGGGTAGTCTACCCCGATGTCCAAGTCAGGATGTAATTTATTTGTTCATGTTTTCTAATCTATCTGTTTTTATAATGTTCAAAACCAAAAATGTTGTTGTATACCCTGTTGGTGTACCTTGTTATTTATTATATGCAAATGTATGCTTTGCCTTTGAAAAAGGGGAAGATGTGATGAGAGCAGGATGTGATGTCACTAGTATGTGGGCGGGGCTTTGGTCCGGTGTCTGTGTCGCAGTTAGTTTAGTACAATCAACCTGACTAGATGTGTATTGTTATGCTCTGCAATAAAATAGAGTTGTACCATCATTGCTGTGTCCTGCATATGTCCTGCATCTCATGACACTACCCTTATTATGATTTCCCATTTTGTTGTGCCTTAACATTTTTAATAAACTGTTTTGCACCTTCTGAGTTATCTATGAATATCATCTCTGAGTTATGGAAGATTTTTAATCTAGCAGGATAAATCATAGTTACTTTTATTCCCAGTTCAATCAGTTGTGTACAAAATGAAGACATTTCCTTTCTTTTATTCAAAGTTTCTACTGCAAAATCCTGAAAATTTAAATTTGCCTATTGTTAATTTCAAAAGGATAGATTTTGCGGTATAAAGTAAGAATCTTAGATTTATCGTGGAAGTTCAAAAAACTTGCTATTATGGGTCTTTTTAAGTTAGGGGTTCCATCTTTTAAAATAGCAGGGCCTACTCTACGAACTCTTTAAATGTTTAATGGGAGCTGTTCTTCTGGAAACCCTAAAGCCTTAGGTATATGAAGAGAAATTAATTCCATAACATCAGTATACTCCTGAGAGTCTGGAATTCCTATAAACCTTAAATTGTTTCTTCTAGACGTATCTTCTAGGTCATCTATACGAAGTTGGAGGGAGTGAATTAATTTTGCTTGGGAGTCCAGAGAAGACTGTTGGCTAAATTGTAGGTCATCTAAATCAGATATTCTAGATTCTATCTCTGTCAGTCTATTTGAAAATTGTTTGATTTCATTAGACATAAACATTATCTCTTTTTTATATTATCAAATTGTGGCAAAAAGATGTCAGAATTTTTTTTTTTTAACCAGGCTCTCTGTATCAATCTGGTGGCTTATATTAGGACTCTTATCAGCTTGTTCTAGATCAGATAAGTCAATACTGTTTTGGGGTTTCCTATCCTTTACTTGTTTGGGAGGCATGTTATCACTGTTGTTTTTACTACTAGTCAAAAATCTATCCATCTACTGCTAATAAAGTATAAGGGAGTGTTCCGTGTGATCACAGTGATAAATGTATACAGAAAAGACTGCCGCAAAAAAGTGAGTTAGGTTACAACTCAAAAAAAAAATAAGAATATATACTTAAAAAAAATGTGGCTGTACACCAGCCTAAATAGTAAATGAACTTAGGTGATCGTGCCTCTACTGTGTTTTTATTTTTTTAAATAAAGTGAAACACTACCTATATATTAGAATAATTATCCCTTTTTTTTTCTTTTTTTTTCTTTATCTAAATTTTGACAATTCCTGATTTAAGTGCAGAAGAATATTATCTTACCCAGAGCAAGTATATTTTCTCTAAGTACCTCCTCTTCTCTTAACTAATACATTCCCCTACTAAATGTATGAATAGCAACTTAGTTAACTATTATCCACTTAATTTATAAAGCAAAACAATTCTCCAATAGATATTTCAGATCAACCAGATACACTTCAGAAGGCTTAACAGTCTGTAAAGTTGAGAAAAAAGTTAGAACTTAATAGTCTTATTAACCATTCACATCTGTCTGCTAGAGTTTTAGCAATAGGTTCATTCAAATGTAAAGCATGTTCTTCTTCATTAAACATGATATATGACTAAGCCTTTATATCCTGGTTTTTAAAAGACCATTATCAACACGTTTATCAGTAATAGATCCTTCTGGATATAGCTCTGAGTCTACTGACTATCACTTATATATCTAATTCTGCTATATTCTGTAAACTATAAATTCAATAAGAGAGATAATCTACAAAACATATTTCTTATTTCTCAGTCAGACTATATAACTAAACCTTTAAAAATCTACTTATACAATAGTTTATAGAGTATGAAGACTAGCAGATATATAATATATCCCTTATTTATCTATCAAACTATATACCTACGCCTCTGTAGGCCACGGTTACTTCTAATCTGGTATCTTAAAGCTAGTTAATACTAGCCCCTCCAAAAGAGGTATAAGCCTCTGTTTGCTAGAAATAACAGATAAATATTAAATTACACTGCTAAATGTAAATTGTGAAATTTAACCAAGAAAAATATAACCTGGCCCCTATTACCAATCCAGGTATAAAACAAGGCCTTAATAGACCACAGTTATTTTCTAGGCCAAAATAAGCCAGAACCTTTAGCAAAAAGAGATGGAGTGTGTGCAATAATGTACTAAGGGATCTATACTTTTAAATTTTGTGATCCTAAAGAGTAATTATACAGCTAGGTCTTAACTGTGTAAACCCATGCATATTATGTAAATCAAGTGCATAATGGTATGGCATTGAACTCCAACATTTTTTTTTTTTTTAAAGGAAAAAACCCTCTGAAGAGAAGGAAAATAGCTAGAGTCTCAGAATTTACAGTCCATCAAGGTGGTCCTTAGCACACCCAGCACAATTAGAGAGCAAATCTTGAACCATAATTCAGTGACAAGTTCTTTATCCCTTTGCCCAACTTTTTATTGGACTTTGGGCTGTAGAAAAGAAGATTCCAAATCTAGAGATTTCTTCTTATGACCTTTCAGCAAATAACAATGTCATTACCAACACATCCTTGCACACAGTTAAATCTTCTGGGCAAACAACAATATATAAAAGACAATAACTGCTAGATTCTGCCGGAAAAAAAAAACAGTTAATATCTGAATAGACTACAACAAGTAGTTAAAAAATGCCAGGTGGAGTCTGAGTGTTTGTATATATATATATAAAACAGAAGAACCAAAACAAAAACAAAGACAAAAACAAGTTTATTTGTATTGTTCATTTTGGCCAAATTGGCATTATGTCCTTGTAGTATTATTTTAGGATCTTACGGTTATGTTACTTTACCAAGAGAAGTCTCAGTCATCGACCTGTATGTGTTGGACTTGCCTGAGTCTGTGATTTAGGTGATTGGAAAGTGTTCTTAGGTGGTTGTGGGTCTTTACTTTCAGGGATAAAAGATGAGGATGATTTTCCCTTCTTTTTGGGGGGAAACAGATTCCCAGTTCAGTCTTGATTTTTCCAGGTTGGTTCTGGTTGGGTGTGAGGTGGGAGTATGTGGTGATGGTAGATTGGGTGTATCTAGTCCTAGCGACTCACAAAGGGATTGAAGCTCTGAAGTGTCGGTGCAGATGAGACATCTGTTTTCATGAATTACTGCCAGGTGGAATGGGAATCCCCCATCTGTATGGTATCTTCTTGTTTCTTAGCAGTGTTGTTAAAGGAGACAGTTCTTTTCTTCTTTGAAGTGTGCATTGTGACAAGTCAGCATAGAACAGTAACACAGTGCCTTTGAATCTAATAGTTTGGTTTTTTCTTGCAGCTGTCATTAGTTCGTCCTTTTCCAGGAAATTTTTAAATTTGATGATAATGTCTCTTGGTAGTGCACTGTCAGGAGGCTTAGGTCGGAGAGCACGATGTGCTCGGTCCCATAGTATATTGCCTGCGGTGGGTGACCCTATCAGCTGTGTGAATAGGGCTGGTAAGTATACAGGGAATTCTTTGGGTAGCACTGATTCTGGTACTCCCCTTATCCTTAAATTTTTCCTGCGGCTCCTGTTCTCACTATCCTCCATTTTGTCATGTAAGGAGGATATTATATCGGATTACTGTTCTATAAGGTTCCGCATGGAGGATATTTCCTCGGTTACCAGACCTCCTTGGTCTTCCAGGGCTTCCACTCTGAATCCCAAAGTGTGTACATCTTGTTTTAGCTCTGCTAACTTTTCTCTCAAGCAGGCTCTTATAGTTTCTGCAATATCTTTAGTTGGTGGGAGGGCAGATAAGATATGTGATGGAATCTGTGTCATTTCAGATGATACAAAATGAGGTCCATCTGTTGATGGAGTAGAGCTATGTTCTTCACTCGATTGTAACTGGATGGGCCCTGTGTATTAGTGTTGGTATCAGAGGTATTGAAGTATGAGCTCACTGTGTTGCTCTTGTGAGCTGTCAATTTGGTATTCATGATGGGTCTGATTTGTCTCTTAGAGGCCATATTGGCATCCAGTGTCATGCTGTGTCTAAGCTGTCTGTGCTCCTTATTATCTATTTGCAGTCAATCTATGCAGAGGTCTGCAATAAGAGCGTTATACTGAGGAATAAGTGGATCTATGCAGCTGTCCCTCTGTGTTACATAAATCCCATGTAGTAAGAGTTAACATTATTATTCTGATTATTATCTCTGCTCTTCTGTTTTTTATGGTGGCTAATGTTAGTGGGGCTTACCAGGCTTTGCGCTGTTTAGCTGGCAATCTTATTGTCAGAGTTTAGTAGTTGTCATTTTTTTTTTAAAAAAAAAACTACTGTCCTCTGGTGCTTACTTCGTGTGATGGGTTCTGTGCGGTTCAAAGATGTTGGGTATGTAATCTGGATGGCGTCGAAGAAAATAGTTTGTGACTAAGCCCTTTGTTGCTGCGGGCATCCACATGGGCTGAAAATCTGGTAGCCTGGATCTGGTGGTAACCAGCAGTCGAATGAGACTGACCACCACTGCAGCACTGGGCAAATTCCTCCCTTGCTGATGGATCTAAGCGATAGATGTCGGGTTGGTATGTGTCCGTGATCTTTGTGGATGGTCCTGCGTACCTATGATGGAAGCCGCTTCCCCTCAGGATAAAGGCTCTATGTTTTAGATCTGGCACAAGAAGGTGTCACCTGTTGGTATGGCTCAAATCTGGGTAGAAAGGCTAGTTAATCTGATTGGTTTCAAAGGTAGATTACTCGGCCAAAGCTGTAGGATTTGCAGTTATATTATTCCCCCTTCATGGAGCTCTCGTCTTAAGCTGCCATTTTGGCTGCAGCCAACTCCGCCCCCCCCCATAAACTTTTTTAATACATATTCTCTTTTCTTACCTATAGAGAAATCCTTTAATTTTTTTACTTAAAATACACATCCTTATATTTATGCATCTATTGTTTTTATTTATTTAGCTATCCCATTTATTTAGCTCCAGCCAGTCTTGGCACATACATGAACAAGAGGGTAAGATCCATTAGCAAATTAAAAGCAGCAACAGTCATATGCAAAAGCAGCAGGTATACAAATGCAGGACAAATTGGAGTGACAGCCTGTGAGTAGTAAGCCATACAGAGGGATCCACACAGCCAATGATCTCCACAACGGCCGGCAACAAGGGACACCCTGGAAAGAACTGTCTGTGACTTACATATCCGTTGAACGGCTCCCGCCGCTCACTCGAGTGTAGCCTAGTCTGAACTTCCAGTCCTCACGCCTCCTCCTGGGATCCGTTATGGCACACTCTGGAAAACCCTCCTTCTTAGGCTGCTGGCATGTCTCTTCACATGCCCCAGTGAGATCCGTCAATGACATGATACTTCCTGCTTGATGCCTGATAATGCTTGGCTCCTATTGGTCAAAACCCTCACGTGACCTCTGTGCTCCAATCGGAGTGAATGAATAATGATCCGGTACAAGCTGTAGATTAGAGGTGCCAGACTCATGGAAAAAAAGTTCATAATGCAAAAAAGTAGACAGCTGGCTCCCTCTTCTGTAGATAAAATAGTCTTTTATTGGTTACATAATAAAAAAATAAGAACAAACAGCCAGATACCGTCTGACATGTTTCGGCTTGATAGCCTTAATCATAGACGTATCTTGTTAATGCCCACAACTGATATTTAAAATAAATGCTGTATGCCCATTGGGCCATTAAATTGAACACGTGACAAGAATCAGCAAATACAATAATACTAAAAACCACCCCTATTTAATCCCTATATACATATTAAGAGTGAAGTCATATTAACATATGTGTGGGAATAGCTAATATTCATTAACTCACTGTTGCACGCTATTTGTTTATAACACAAAAGCACTGCTGAATATTTAATTTCATAATACACACATAATTGATGTACAAATAAAGAGATACCTTCATAATAACAATCAAACTTAAACCACATCACTTAAATTAAATGTCAACAGTAAATATAAGTACAAGAATATAAACGTTGTTAATAGTTCAATAAACCAATATACCAATTACTGGTAAATTTGTACCATTATGACATAAACAGAGTGAGTGATATCTGACCTTTATTAGTTGGCATGTATTGCTATATCATAAACAGAATAAACCATATGAATAATGTGGTTGTCTGTTCATTCTTCCATCAAAGACTTTCAGCCATATAATCTCAGAAAAAAATCTAGTATTCAGTATACACAGAGCCCCAAAATAGTTGGCAACATGTACTGATAGGAAGATGACTTGTTATGATGTAGGCAAACAAACAATCTCATTTAACAACACCTTACAAAGAAGAAAGAGAGCAACGTGAAACAAAAAAAATATAATAAAAATGAAAATTACAGGAATATGAGTATAAGTACAAGGTGGTAAAGTTACTTTATGAGGATCTTATTTCCAAATGTAAACTATAAATTATATGGACTGTAGAACCTTATTGGAACTCTTGCTCCCTACAGGCTTTAATTCCCAGTAATTAATTATATCATACTAGTCCTAAAGCCCGTGTACACAGGACAATTATTTAGGTACCGCGGTTCCAACCCTTGCTCCCTCTCTCTACCCCCTCTCTTTTGAGCTCTCTCTCTCCCCCTTTTTTTGCGCTCTCTCCCCCCTCTTTTGATCTCTCTCTCCACTCTTGTGCTCTCTCTCTCCCCCTCTTTTGCTCTCTCCCCCTATTTTGCTCTCTCTCTCCCCCCTCTTTTGCTTACTCTCTCTCTCTCTTCCCCCCCTCTTCTGCTCTCTCCCCCTCTTTTGCTCTCTCTCTCCCCCTCTTTTGCTCTCTCCCCCTCTTTTGCACTCTCTCTCCCCTATTTTGCTCTCTCTCCCCCCTCTTTTGCTCTCTCTCTCCCCCCCTCTTTTGCACTCTCTCCCTCTCCACCCTCTCTTTTGCTGTCTTCCCCCCTCTCTTTTGCTCTCTCTCCCCCCTCTCTTTTGCTCTCTCTCTCTCCCCCTCTCTTTTGCTCCCTCTTTTGCGCTCTCTCTCCCCCTCTTTTGCTCTCTCCCCCTCTTTTGCTCTCTCTCTCTTCCCCCTCTTTTGCTCTCTCTCTCCTCCTCTTTTGCTCTCTCTCCCCCCTCTTTTGCTCGCTCTCGCTCTCTCTCCCCCCTCTTTTGCTCTCTCTCTCCCTCTCTTTTGCTCTCTCTCCCCCTCTATTTTGCTCTCTCTCCGCTCTCTTTTGCTCTCTCTCTCCACTCTCTTTTGCTCTCTCTCTCTGCTCTCTTTTGCTCTCTCTCTCTTCTCTCTTTTGCTCTCTCTCTCCCCCTCTCTTTTGCTCGCTCTCTCTCTTCCCCTCTCTTTTGCTCTCTCTCTGCTCTATTTTGCTCTCTCCCCCTCTCTTTTGCTCTCTCCCCCTCTCTTTTGCTCTCTCCCCCCCTCTTTTGCTCTCTCTCTCCCCCTCTTTTGCTCTCTCTCTCTCCCCTCTCTTTTGCTCTCTCTCCCCCTCCTGTCTTTTGCTCTCTCTCCCCTCTTTTCTCTCTCTCTTCCCTCTCTTTTGCTCTCTCTTCCCCCCTCTTTTGCTCGCGTTCTCTCTTTCCCTCCTCTGTTTTGGTCTCTCCCACCTCTCTCCCGCTGGCCACGCCCCTCCCAAACATTCCTGCAAGGCCATGCCCCTCGCCACGCCCGCTGCCCATGCCCCAACCATGGCACACCCGGCCATGCCCACATTATGGCGCGCCTAGCCACGCCCCCACCAGGCAGCTTCTGTAGTGCGCACTACTCTGCTGCTCAAGGCCAGGTATGTTTGTCCTCTGCAGTCTCTACTGCACATGACTGCATCTGACAAACATACCTGGCCTTTAATTATATAAGAAACACTGTTAAAACTGGTAAAGATCAAAAATGCTTCACGCTTGTGTAATAGTTTAAAAGTATTACCTCCCCATTTTGGTGTCTTGAGATTTTCAATAACCATCCATTTGAAGGTAGTCATTGTCATTATTATGAACCATATCAAAATGTTTATCCAAATCAGAATTGTGTTTAGATCTGTTTATGTCGGAAAGATGTTGTCTGATCCTCTCTCTTACCTTACGGGTAGTACAACCAACATTTTGCTTGTTATTGCAGCAACACCAAATTAGATAGACAACATTTTTACTCCTGCAATTAAATTCCTTGCCAATAACCGTACTTGTAAAGCTAGCCCTTTTGTCATTGTGGCTACAGGGTATGCAAGGACCATAACCACATTTAAACATGCCTCTGTTTTCTAACCTAGGTGACAAAATGTTTCCAATGGTTGCCCCTCTCCTGTACGAGTAACGACATCCCTGTTCAACCACTTGACAAGTACGGTCACTGGCAAGGAATTTTCTATCACATCTTGTGTAAATGTTGATCTTTACCTTGGGGACTAGGGTTCCAAAAGGTTTTAACAGTGTATATGATGTAATTAAACTGGGAATAAAAGTCTGTTGGGAGCAAATGTTCCAATAAGGTTCTACAGTCCATATAATTTATGTTTTACATTTTGAAATAAGCTCCTCAAAAAGTAGCTTTACCACCTTGTACTTATACTCATATTCCTGAAATTTTCATTTTTATTTTCTTTTTCTTTTTTTTCTTTCTTTCACGTTGCTCTCTTTCTTCTTTGTAAGGTGATGTTAAATGAGATTGTTTGTTTGTCTATCTACTCCATGACAATCCATCTTCACATCAGTACATTTTGTCAACTATTTTGTGGCTCAGTGTATACTGAATACTAGATTTATCTGGAATTATATGGCTGAAAGTCTTTGATGGATGAATGAACAGACAACCACATTATTCATATGATTTATTATGTTTATGATATAGCGATATATGCCAACAAATAAATGTCAGATATCACTCACTCCGTTTATGTCATAATGGTACAAATTTACAATAATTAGTATATTGGGATATTGAAGTAATAACATTTATATTCTTGTACCTATATTTACAGTTGACATTTAAGTGATGTGGTTTAAGTTTGATTGTTAATATGAAGGTATCTGTTAATTTGTACATTGATTATGTGTGTATGATGAAATTAAATAAATTATTCAGCAGTACTTTTGTGTTATAAACAAATAGCGTGCCACAGTGGGTTAATGAATATTAACTATGAAATTAGGAAAAAAACTAAAATAGTACAGACTATTTTATTCCAAATATATAAGGAATGTAACAAAGTATTCAAAAAAAGCAATCAAATCAACCAAAATTGAAAATGAAAGATTAATTGCAAGTATTCTAAGTCAAACCCTATAAGGTTTTTTAAGTACATAAATGGCAAAAATTCTAAGCAGGAAAATTTAGGTACATTAAAATGTGTGAAGGGTGACATGATTAACAGTGACAGGGAAAAGGCTGAGGTTCAAAACCAGTTCTTTTCCTCAGTATACACAAGAGAGGAACCAATGGGAAATACTTTGAAACAAACTAGAACATACAAGCCCAAACCATTAACTGTGTTATCTCTAGAGGATATCAGGAAAAAAAGGATAATATTAAGGTAAATAAAACTCCAGGCCTAGATAGAATACACCCAAGGGTTTTACGGGAACTTAGCACTGTTATAGCTAAACCTCTACTTTTTTTTCAAGACTTGTGATCCTTAGAAATAGTACCCCAGGACTGGTGTAAAGCTGATGTGGTTCCATTTTTAAAAAAGGTAAGCAGGGCTGATCCAGGAAGCTATATACCAGTTATTCTGACAATAATAGTGGGGAAGATACTTGAAATGATTATATTGGAGAGTATATTTGATTAAACAAGATTATGGGGTAGATTAATTAAAGGTTGAGCAGACATGATTCACAGGTTCTACACTTTGGAAGTAAAAATAAGCAGGCAACCTATTCTTTAAATGGGACTAGACTTAGCAAAACAGAGGAGTAAGGATTTGGGAGTACTTGTAGATAACAAGTTAAAGATGGGTACACAATGCAGGGCAGTGGCTTCAAAGGCTAATAAGATACTAGCATGTATTAAAAGAGGCATTGAAGCAAGGGAGTAAAGCGTAATTCTGGTACTATATCAATCCCTGGTAAGACCTCACCTTGAGTATTGAGTTCAGTTCTGGGGACCAAACTCAAATAAATACATTGCATACTTAGAAAAAGAGAAAGGCCACAGAACTAATAAAGGAAATAAAGAATTTAAGCTATGAGGAAAAGTTAGCCAAACTGGGTCTGTTTTTTCTATAAAAAAGGTGCTTGAGAAGTGACATGATTACTTTATATAAATATATTTAATGCCCATATAAAGAGATTGCAGAAGCTCTGCTTATTCCAAAAAAAGTTTTGTGACAAGAGGTCACAATTTAAGGCTGGAGGATAGGAGATTTAATCTCCAGCAACGTAAACGTTTTTTCACTGTATGAGCAATCAAATTGTGGAACTCCTTACCTAAGGAGTTAGTAAATGCCAATACTTTTAACAATGGTTTAGATACATTTCTTGCTAGAAAAAATAATTTAGGGATATGATTGCTTGTGTTAAATGGGTCACCCTTTTAATGGAATCAATTTAAGCTCAGCTGGAGGTTTTATTGTAAGAATATTGATTTGTATAGGTTGAACTTGATGGACTTCTGTCTTTTTTCAACCTTGTATACTATGTTATATATAAAGCATATTTTTCCTGAAACACTGTGGCCTGACCTCATACAAAAGGATAAAGCATTACCAAAATATCAGGAAGTTCTCAAGGTAATCATAGATTTGTACCCCAGGCTTCTATAATTTGTCATTAAGATGCTACATACTTCTTCAACATCTGGATAACTAACGCTACAGAAGGCAAATTCTAAATGTTAACTGAATCAGCCACCAACTGAAAATCTATTAAATGTTTGATACATTTTTTTATCCTCAACTTTTTTAGTGTCTTTAAAGTGAAAATAGATTTTAGCATATAAGAATTCAGCTATTGTTTAATAGAGTATAAACTAGTGTAGTCGCTAACTTTTTTTTAATAATTTTAACGATTTCGGAAATATCAATCAAATTGGGATCTTAATTTTCACTATGTTCCTCCGCCCACTCACTTTCTTCCTGCTTTATCTTTCTTACTCTGACCAGTGGTCTCACCCGCTGTATAAGTCAGAAAGTGTGCTCGTTTGTGACAAATTAATTTATGCGCATGTGCAATATTACGATTTTAAATCTTAACAAGATTGTAAATTAATAGATTGTGGAGTTCAGAATATATACTTACTTTAGCAAATAGCAGTAGGCAGCGAAATTTGTCCGATTGCTTGCTCCGTGGAAAAGAGAATGCAGTGACAAAACTCGGGGATTCCCTTTGGTTACAATGCGCATGCAGCTAGCATGAACGCGCTTCTAGAGACAAAAGAAGTTCGGAGATAGAGGCATACGCATTTCAAACCGGGGGCGTATATTGAACAGATTTAGACGCCACTGGGGGAACCAATCAGTTTGATATTGATGAATTCATCACTGCAAAGGAAAAAAAAATTCAAGTGAATGGAGGATCGGCGAGTGACTTGGGCTAAATCATTGGGGGGGAAAAGCATTTACAAAGCAATATCAACAAAATTATGAATTAAAGTAAGGTTTATTTTTCATATATTTTTAAAATCTGAATAGCAAATAGCCTTAGTTTACTTTCACTTTAAGAAGCTTTGTAGAGAGGAGAGTCACTGTAAGAAGGAAGTCCCACAATTGTAGGTTATCACCTATCCTAAGGTAATTGCGGCATGCAAGGTTAACTTGCTGAATTTGGAGAATCATTTTCATTCTTTTCTATGAATGTAAAGGATGAATATTTCTTATAAAAAAGCAAGCACGATACATAGGGGCCTATCTATTAAGCTCCGAAAGGAGCTTGACGGCCCGTGTTTCTGGCGAGTCTTCAGACTCGCCAGAAACAGCAGTTATGAAGCAGCGGTCACAAAGACCGCTGCTCCATAACCCTGTCCGCCTGCTTTGAACATTTGAACAACAATTAATGGGACCATTAGTAAATATATGAAACATACAACAATGAAAACATATTTCTTTATTTCATAAAGAAAACATAAATGGAAATGAAGAATAAGGGTCCGATTTATCAATGACTTTTTTGTTTTGTAAAACAGTTAACCAAAGCTCTGAGGAAGCGGTAATCATGCTAGTGTAATTCGCGATTGTGCTCAAGGGATTACGTTTACTTTCAACTCATAATACCAGTGGTAAACCCAACAAGCACAAACACCTGCAATAACCCCTTATCGTTCACACGCAAATGTTGGCGCCCCACTCGTAAGCTGGCCCAATGTTTTTATTGGGAATCTGGGAGAATTGTTGTTGGTAGTTTATAGAATAATAATAATAATTTTACTTAAACACATACCTATAAATAGTTAAACCAGAAAAACTTGTAATTTTGCTGTAGTCTATAAAAAAATTCCAGAGCTGTATATAGGTATAGATATATATATTACAAAAATACATCAGATATATATAGAAATATCTATTTAAAAATAAAAATAAAATTTTCTTGTATGTGAAGAACATTGGAATGTTAAATATTCATAATAACCTTCGGCTAGTGCTGTAGTTTGAACACAGTGTTGGCTTGGCACACAAGTGATAATTGTTATTTTTTTTTCCAAATGCGCGCTTCATTAAAGTCTATTGAGAATTAATGAGGGCATGATATCCGAAGTACTGAAGTTAGCGTGCATCGGATTTCGCTAGCGCACAAACATTATACTTTCAACTTGTAATACGTGCTAACGCATGTACATAAGAAGTTCACTTCTGGTGGTGTGCGTGGACGAAAGCACTAAATAATGTGCCACTTAATCTTGCCCATTATGTTTTGGAATAGCATAACTGATGATTTATTTATTTATTTTTGAGTAGCTTGAATAGCTGAATTTGCAAGTCTGTAATTCTAAGGAACTGATAGGTGAGTCATGTGATCTGATAGAATAGTGAGGATGCACAATATATTATGCTGCAATTGGGAATTGCATATTAAAAAAGAAAATCAAACCATTTTAAAAATCCTACTAACACGACGGGGCATCATAATTTGACACATTTCAAACCAGGGGATTGATTAAAATCTATCGCCTAAGGCCATTTTGGATCTTTCTCTGGCTGAAAAGGACACTTTTTGCTTTTACACAATAATAATAGACAGCTAGATTACAAGTTGTGCGTTAGGGTAAAAAAGCAGCGTTAAGAGGTCCTAACACTGCTTTTTTACGCCCGCTGCTATTACGAGTCTTGCAGGTTTAGGTGTACCGCACACTTCTGGCCTTACTGCAAAACAACTTACGTAAACTTTGTAAAGTCTTTTTCTATGGGACTTCCATAGCGCCGGTATTACGAGTCTGTCCTGGGAGGCCAAAAAGTGAGCGATACACCCACTACCTTCAAGATTACTAACGCATTTAAAAGTCAGTAGTTATGAGTTTTATGGTACAACGTCGTAACATAAAACTCATAACTAAAGTGCTAAAAAGTACACTAACACCCATAAACTGCCTGTTAACCTCTAAATCGAGACTCTCCTGCATCGCAAACAGTAAAATAAAATAATGTAACCCCTAATCTGCCGCTCCGGACACCGCCGCCACCTACATTATAGTTATGAACCCCTAATCTGCTGCCCCCAACACTGCCACCACCTACATTATATTTATTAACCCCTAATCTGCTGCCCCCAATGTCACCGCCACCTACCTACACTTTTAACCCCTAATCTGCCACCACCAACGTCGCCGCCACTATTATAAACATATTAACCCCTAAACCGCCACACTCCCGTCTTGCAAACATTAGTTAAATATTATTAACCCCTAATCAGCCGGCCCTAACATCGCCGCCACCTACCTACATTTATTAACCTCTAATCTGCCTCCCCAAAGTCGCCGCCACTATATTAAAGTTATTAACCCCTAAACCTAAGTCTAACCCTAAACCTTACACCCACTAACTTAAATATAATTTAAATAAATCTAATTAAATATTCCTATCATTAATTAAATTATTCCTATTTAAAACTAAATACCTATAAAATAAACCCTAAGCTAGCTACAATATAACTAATAGTTACATTGTAGCTAGTTTAGGATTTATTTTTATTTTACAGGCAAGTTTGTATTTATTTTAACTAGGTAGAATAGTTATTAAATAGTTATTAACTATTTAATAACTACCTAGCTAAAATAAATACAAATTTACCTGTAAAATAAAACCTAACCTAATTTACACTAATACCTAACACTACAATATAATTAAATAAATTAACTAAATTAAATACAATTACCTAAATTAAATTAAATTAGCTAAAGTACAAAAAACCCCACTAAATTACAGAAAATAATAAACAAATTACAGATATTTAAACTAATTACACCTAATCTAATAGCCCTAGCAAAATAAAAAAAGCCCCCCCCAAAATAAAAAAAACCCCTAGCCTAAACTAAACTACCAATAACCCTTAAAAGGGCCTTTTGTGGGGCATTGCCCCAAAGTAATCAGCTCTTTTACCTGTAAAAAAAATACAAACAACCCCCCAACAGTAAAACCCACCACCCACACAACCAACCCCCCAAATAAAATACTATCTAAAAAAAACCTAAGCTCCCCATTGCCCTGAAAAGGGCATTTGGATGGGCCTTAAAAGGGCAGTTAGCTCTTTTGCCGCCCAAAGTCCCTAACCTAAAAATAAAACCCACCCAATACAACCTTAAAAAAACCTAACATTAACCCCCTGAAGATCGATTAACCGGGAGACGTCTTCATCCAAGCCGGCCGAAGTCCTCAACGAAGCCGAGAGAAGTCTTCATCCAAGCCGGGCGAAGTGGTCCTCCAGACGGGCAGAAGTCTTCATCCAGACGGCATCTTCTATCTTCATCCATCCGGCGCGGAGCGCGTCCATCTTCAAGATATCCGACGCGGAGCATCCTCTTCATCCGGAGTCTTCTTACTGAATGAAGGTTCCTTTAAATGACATCATCCAAGATGGCGTCCCTTAGATTCCAATTGGCTGACACAATTCTACCAGCCAATCGGAATTAAGGTAGAACAAATCCTATTGGCTGATGCAATCAGCCAATAGGATTGAGCTTGCATTCTATTGGCTGTTCCAATCAGCCAATAGAATGCGAGCTCAATCATATTGGCTGATTGGATCAGCCAATAGGATTGAACTTCAATCCTATTGGCTGATTGCATCAGCCAATAGGATTTTTTCTACCTTAATTCCGATTGGCTGATAGAATTCTATCAGCCAATCGGAATCTAAGGGACGCCATCTTGGATGACATCACTTAAAGGTACCTTCATTCAATAAGAAGACTCCGGATGAAGAGGATGCTCCGCGTCGGATGTCTTGAAGATGGACCCGCTCCGCGCCGCATGGATGAAGATAGAAGATGCCGTCTGGATGAAGACTTCTGCCCGTCTGGAGGACCACTTCACCCGGCTTGGATGAAGACTTCTCCTGGCTTCGTTGAGGACTTCGGCCCGGCTTGGATGAAGACATCTCCCGGTTAATCGATCTTCAGGGGGTTAGTGTTAGGTTTTTTTAAGGGTGTATTGGGTGGGTTTTATTTTTAGGTTAGGGACTTTGGGCGGCAAAAGAGCTAACTGCCCTTTTAAGGGCAATGCCCATACAAATGCCCTTTTCAGGGCAATGGGGAGCTTAGGTTTTTTTAGATAGTATTTTATTTGGGGGGTTGGTTGTGTGGGTGGTGGGTTTTACTGTTGGGGGGTTTTTTTGTAATTTTTTTTACAGGTAAAAGAGCTGATTACTTTGGGGCAATGCCCTGCAAAAGGCCCTTTTAAGGGCTATTGGTAGTTTAGTTTAGGCTAGGTTTTTTTTTATTTTGGGGGGTCTTTTTATTTTAATAGGGCTATTAGATTAGGTGTAATTAGTTTAAATTTATGTAATTTGTTTATTATTTTCTGTAATTTAGTGTTTTGTTTTATTGTACTTTAGCTAATTTAATTTAATTTATGTAATTGTATTTAATTGAGTTAATTTATTTAATTATATTGTAGTGTTAGGTATTAGTGTAACTTAGGTTAGGTTTTATTTTACAGGTAAATATGTATTTATTTTAGCTTGGTAGTTATTAAATAGTTAATAACTATTTAATAACTATCTCACCTAGTTAAAATAAATACAAACTTGCCTGTAAAATAAAAATAAATCCTAAGCTAGCTACAATGTAACTATTAGTTATATTGTAGCTAGCTTAGGGTTTATTTTATAGGTACGTATTTAGTTTTAAATAGGAATAATTTAGTTAATGATAGGAATATTTATTTAGATTTATTTAAATTATATTTAAGTTAGTGGGTGTTAGGTTTAGAGTTAGACTTAGGTTTAGGGGTTAATAACTTTAATATAGTGGCAACGACGTTGGGGGCGGCAGATTAGGGGTTAATAAATGTAGGTAGGTGGCAGCAATGTTAGGGCCGGCAGATTAGGGTTTAATAATATTTAACTAATGTTTGCAAGGCAGGAGTGTGGCGGTTTAGGGGTTAATAGGTTTATAATAGTGGCGGCGACGTTGGGGGTGGCAGAGTAGTGGTTAAAAAGTGTAGGTAGGTGGCGGCGACATTGGGGCGGCAGATTAGGGGTTAATAATATAATGTAGGTGTCGGCGATGTTGGGGGCGGCATATTAGGGGTTAATAAGTGTAAGATTAGGGGTGTTTAGACTCGGGGTTCATGTTAGGGTGTTAGGTGTAGACATAACTTTTATTTCCCCATAGGAATCAATGGGGCTGCGTTAAGGAGCTTTACGCTGCTTTTTTGCACGTGTTAGACTTTTTCTCAGCCAGCTCTCCCCATTAATTCCTTTGGGGAAATCGTGCACAAGCACGTACGACCACCTCTGACTTAAGCAGCGCTGGTATTGGAGTGCGGTAATGAGCAAAATTTTGCTCTACGCTCACTTCTTGTCTTTTAACGACAGGTTTGTAAAAACTCGTAACACCAGCACTGCAGATAAGTGAGCGGTGAGACAAAACTGCTCGTTAGCACCGCATAGCCTCTAGCGCAAAATTCGTAATCTAGGTGAGAGTGTTTTCAGCACCCGCATTCATGTTATTGGCTCCCTAACAAAAGCCCAATTTTTAATATGGGGCTGAAAATCTCTCAGCGATCACAATCCATATTCAAAAGACTTTTCAATACCTTTTCTAGACCAATTTTTCCTTTTCAAATTTAATACCTCAAGGAACTTGATAAAGCACCATTATGGCCCTTTGGACATCTTTGCAAGTATTCCGACTATCTGGGAACATTTTATAATATTGCACATGTGCAAGACATTTTTGAGGTGTTTTAACTTGATTGAATACATGTGGGCCGATTTATCATCCTGCAGACGGACATGATCTGCTTTAGCGATCATGTCCGCCGCACATTGATAAATGCCGACAGCACACACTTCAGGTAAACTGATTGTGCAATGCCGCCCCCTGCAGATCAGTGGCCAATCGGCCGCTAGCAGGGGGTGTCAATCAACACAATCGTAGAAGATCAGGTGAATTGCTGTCCGCCGCCTCAACTCCTGTTTCCAGCAAGCCTGAAGGCTCACGTGGAAACAGAGGCATTGGGGCCAATATGGAGGTTGGTAAATCAGCCCCATGGTCTCAATTCATTAAAATTCTATTCATCACTATTGTATAGGCCATCTCCAATGGGCAGGGCACACATTTACATATGTATAGGTTCATTTAAATATGTATTTGTGTTGAGTATATGATATCCTGTACAGCTAAGGGGTCTACATTAAAAAACTGAGATCAGGACCCCAACAGCTAGAAATGGAGTGTAGCAATCTCTTTCTGTTAATGTTTGTTTCTTAGTCACACTTGAACTGTAGTGATTATCACTGTTGCAATCAGTTTCCATCCTTACCTCTGCAAAACTGTCTTAATTGTAATTGTATGTAGGCATAATGGGCACATTAAGCATGTTTGCTCAATGGCTATATTGTCACTTTTAATGTTTTACAATTATTGCTTTTTTACAATATTTACATTTATTGGGACCGATTTATCAAAGCGTCAATCTCGGTGCATTCGCTGGAGTCAATACGCTCGCTAGACATCGCTGCAGTAAATCCACATACAATGCCCTTATTTATTAAAAAGTCTGTCAAAAACACGCACGCCAGTCGGTGACATCAAAAGAACTCCCGAATTATCTCACATCACTTTTCGCTTTTGTATTGGGAGATCCCGCATTATCAAATATTAAGTGGGAGAGAGCACACAGAGCATTGAGGTGAAGACCATCAGAATCAGCCCCGCCAAGAGATATAATTATAAAATTTAAAAGTTTCTTAAAGAAAGAGGAAATCATGACAGCTGCGAGGAAGAACCAACCGGTTAGATTTAGAGGTCTAGAACTACAATTTTACGCAGACTTATCTCCAAGAACCTTACAAAAAAGGAGAGAGTTTGCACCTCTCACTAGAATGTTAAGAGCAAAACAAATAATCTATCGATGGGGATTTCCGTTCCATATCTCAGTGATACACGAAGATAAGAGAGTCACCTGCTCTAAACTTGCGGAAATAAAAGACTTTTGTAAAATGTTAGGAATAGAGCAGCCAGAACTATCCTCAGACTCACAGACTAGAAGTAATACCGATAATGGAAACGTGAGGAGAAAACTACAGGAGGAATGGAAAAAGATCCCGATTAAGACAAAGGGGACTACTCTTAACTCTGATACACCGATGGAGAGGTTAAATGCTAGAGATATGGGAGCTATATTAAACGTGGAAAAAGATGGCCGTCCAAGAGATGAATAAATTTATAGCTATGGAGAAATATAATTATATCTTTTCTTCTCTCTTTCCTTTTTTTTTTTTCTCTTTTCCTTTTTCTTTTTTTGCTAGTAAATAAGCATATATGATAATCTTTCTATTTGCTTTTTTTTTTCTTATTTTGCTTAATATATTGACGATATACTAAATAAATAAAAACGTTCGTTGAGATATTTGAAAAGAAAAGAGGGGGGGAAAGAGATGGGAAAGAGAGAGGGAGAGGAGAGGGAAAAAGGAGGAAAAAAGAGGAAGAAGGGAAAAAGAAAGAAAAAGTTAATATAGTCACTATATCTGCTTAGTTGAAATTAATATATATTTTACAAATTCTAAAAGGAAGATGGTCTCCAAGGTCCTTCCCTAAACTTTATTCTCGATAGGATGAAGTTGTGGGTTTTTTCAGAAGTTTTTTTTATATTTTTATTGTTTTGGTTATGTTTTGATTTTTATAGTTCTTATGGGTATAAATTGAATTATATATACAGTATTTGGATATTTGGAATTTTGATGAGTAAAAGGATAAATGAGCAAAACAGATTTTTAAAAGTACAAGTTATGTACTTGATTCTTTATAAATATAAATCTCTTCAGCAACATATAATAGAGGAAATCAATAACTATTATTTAAGATATGGTTCACACTAATAAACAATTAACTATAATTTCACAGAATGTGAAGGGTTTTAATATACCACAAAAAAGGAAGAAAGCATTCTTGGATTTCAAACTTAAAGGGGCAGACATTCTGCTACTTCAGGAAACACACTTTCGACCTAATAGAGAGCCAAAGTATATTGAAACAAATTTTGATGTTGGATACTATAGTTCATACAATTCAAGACAAAGAGGCGTCAGTATAATATTTAGAAAAGGGTTACCATTTACACTACATAAAGTGGATAGGGATAAAGAGGGTAGGTATCTAGCAGTAAAGGGATTAATGTATGGCAGTTTAGTAACAATTATTAATATATATGCACCTAACAAAACTAATATTGAATTTTTTAAAAAATTATTTAATAGGATATTAGACTTTACACAAGGAATGCTAATTTTGGGAGGGGATTTAAATTTCCCCTTTGACCCAAAGTTAGATGCGTCCACCTCGAAATCAGCAGTTTCACAAAAAATAATAAAAAATATTTGGTCTCAATTTTATAATAGGCCCATATATGACACATGGAGATATTTAAACCCTAATAAAAGAGATTATACCTTCTTCTCTAACCCAAATAAAACATACTCACGTCTCGATTATATATTTTTAGATCAGCAATGTTTACATCTTCTCAAAGGAGCTTACATTAGCCATACCACATGGTCAGACCACTCTGCGATGACAATTTCTCTGGAATGGCCAACTAAACCAAATACTACATTTTTATGGAGACTGGATGATTTTTTGTTATCGGAACCGGCTATTATACAGAAACTATCAAGTTCACTCCAAGAATTTTTTATTATAAATAACTCACAGGAATTAAACCCAGCAATATTGTGGGAAACACATAAATGTTATATTAGGGGAGATTTCATAAAAATAAACGCACATTTGAAAAAACAAAAAAGAGAAAAATAAAATTTATTAACGACGGATCTATCAAGATTAGATCATTTACATAAACTCCACCCTAAGGATGAGAATATATTAAAACAATTAACAGACGTTAGACAGTTAATACAAAATCAGCTAAATCAAGAAGCATGTAAATCGGCATTTTATTTAAAGAGGAAATTCTATACTGAAGGTAATAAGTCAGGGAAACTGCTTGCAAGAGTTCTTAAAAGGAAAAACCTTAAAGCTTATATACATAAAATAAAAACTAAAGAGGGGAAAACTGTTCACTCTATTAAAGAGATAGGACACACTATTAGCAGTTACTACCAGGAATTGTATAACCTACATGATGATTATACTACAAAAGACTTTATAAATGAAAGTAAAGAATATATTAAAAAAGCAGATATACCGCACCTCACAACAGAGATGAGAAAGATGTTAGATCAACCAATTTCAGATAAGGAAATAATGGACACTATCAAAAATTTAAAAGTTGGGAAAAGCCCAGGCCCAGACGGCTTAACTGCAAAATATTATAAAATCTTTCAAGATATAATTACCCCGCATTTATTAGCTGTTTTTCAACAGATAGACTCAGGAAAACCGTTTCCATCTAATATGTTAGAGGCAAGGATTGCTGTTATACCAAAGCCAGGGAAATTAATGGAAACACCTAGTGATTACAGACCTATCTCTCTTTTAAATTTAGATATAAAAATATATGGTAAAATCTTGGCCGCGTGATAACACTAATAAAGTTTTACAGATCCTAGAATATATAAAGAATAAAGGTATACCATCTACTTTTCTGGCGATGGATGCTGAAAAAGCTTTTGATAGGCTGAATTGGCAATTCCTGCGTCTCACTTTATATCATTTCGGTTTTAGCAAATTATTTGTAGAATGAATCTTTTCTTTATATAACGCTCCTTATGCGACTGTTAAATTTAATAACTCTTTATCGATACCATTTAAAATAAATAATGGAACACGGCAGGGATGCCCTTTATCACCAATATTATTCGTTTTAGCAATAGAAATTATGGCATCTAAAGTAAGGCAGAATGAAGAAATACATGGCATTAATATAGGTAACATCAGCTGTAAAATTTCATTATATGCAGATGATGTTATATTCACACTTTCTGACCCGGTTCAATCTATCCCTGCAGTTTTAAATACACTTAAGGATTATGGTAAATACTCTAATTTTTCTATAAATCAGTCGAAATCCGAATTGCTTAGTTATGGATTAGACAGAAATAGTTTACAATTAATTAGACAAAATGTTAACTTAAAAGAAATTTCAAATACGATAAAATATTTGGGGATTATTATAGCAGTTAGTCATAAAGAACTAGTTATATTAAATTATGATAAACTGTTTAAAGAAACCCAAATAGAAATAAATAGATGGAAAAATAGAAATTTATCATGGCTTGGAAGAATTCAAGCGGTGAAAATGACCATTCTACCAAGACTGCTATACTTATTCCAGACATTACCAATCCCTTTACAAAACTCTTATGTTGATAAATTCCAATCTTTATTAAACAAATATATATGGCACGGCACGACTGCGAGAGTATCAAGATTAACTATGTATCTCCCTAAGGAAAAGGGAGGGTTAGGGGTACCATGCTTAATAAAATATAGGAGAGCATCCATATTACAAAGGATTATTGACTGGTGTAAGAATATAGAACAGAAAGAATGGGTACAATTAGAACATAATTTAATACAAAGTAAACAATTAGGAGGTAAGTGTTGGCTACCTATAAAAGCTTGGCCAAACATAATGCAAGAATATCCTATCTTAAAAGAATTATTACGAACATGGAATATTATTCTTAAAATGGAAAAATCAATAACAACTATTCCATCCCCACTTACAACTATTATATTAAATGATTCTTTACCATTCTGTGAATTTATAGGAGATACCAATATAAGAACTCTGGAGGATCTAATCCCAATTTATACACTAATGAATGGTAATATACTAAAATCACAATCAGAATTAATCAATAATGGGGTACAGATTTTAAGTCCATGGTTGAGGTATCTTCAGCTTAAATCATTTCTAAATACTCACCCAAAGAGAATAGAACTAGTCAGACAAAGGTCTCCTTTTGAAATAATTTGTTCAGGAAATCAATTAGTAAAGGGGACAATATCATTGGTATATAAGCTATTGACTACAGCAACAATTTTAGAATTACCAACATATACCAAAGCTTGGTCACGAGAACTAGCAGTATCACCTACAACAAAAGAATGGGGTGTAATCTTTCAACGCCATGCAAAAACCACAATATCAGCTAGTATACAGGAGACAAATTATAAATTATTGATGAGGTGGTATTTAACACCGAATAGGATTAAAACAATATTTCCTAACTTTTCAGGACAATGTTGGAGAGAGTGCGGAGGGAAAGGTACACTGATACATATTTGGTGGTCTTGCCCAATAATATTTGATTATTGGTCTTTAATAATTAGAGAAATAAATAAATTATTATCAATACAGCTTCCATTAGAACCAACAATAGTTCTATTGTGCAAGCCTGTTTTAAAATTATCAATAGAATATGATAAAGCATTATATATACTTTTAAATAGTGCAAAGCAGATAATACCGAGATTATGGAAACAGAAAAGAGCCCCAACAATAACAGAATGGCAGTCACAAATACAATATTCTATATCTATGGAGAAACTTTATTATCAATCAGTAGATCAGTTGGATCTGTATTACAATATAAAAAAATCTTTTACAAAGGAAAACATGAGGTATATATTTAAGTATTATATTAAAGTAGTTATAAAAATTATCTGTTGCTGAAGATGTTATAAATAACAATTTAATATTATATCCATGAGAATAATTCTTCTTTGTTATATCTTTTTTATTTTTTATTAGGCTTTACATACATTTGGAATCTTTAGCTTGCATTTTTGTTAAGGAAAATAATTTTGTGGACAGTAAGAGACCCCAGGGAACCTAAAGGGGTCTTTTGATGGACTATCATGGACTTTAATTTAACATAGATATGAGGAAAAAACATATAAATAATGACCAAATGTGTTAAATATGATTTATTAATTATGAAAAAAAAACAAAAAAAAAACACGCACGCCAAGCACGGAGCGATGAGCATCGGACTGTTGATAAATAAGAGTCATTGATGTCGCGGTTATTCTGTTTTTTCCAACTTTATACCATATCATTACTGTCCATGAACAAATACATTTCTCCAAAGCTAATCTTTTATTTTTCATTTGTTAATGTCCAAGAAGTAGCTAGATTTATACCTGGACAAACAATAATATCTCATTGTTTTATTAAAATTGTTAATAAAAATCCGATATATATTTTCACATAAATTAATGTGTATTTGCATTTCTAGAAATTATGATATGACTATCTCATGTTTTTTTTCTTTTTTTAAAATGATTATTAATGCTAGAATTTGTACATATTTATTTGCATATACTTGTGTATATATATATATATATATATATATATATATATATATATATATATATATATATATATATATATATATATATATGTGTGTTATGTTAGAAATATTTTCCAAACATATTTACATGTCCCTAAATTTTATTTTGTTCTAAACAATGTTGATTCATATCTCTGTGTTTATTTATACCACTATATGTATATAGTGTAAATATATTATTATTCTGAACAAGAACAATATGCGAATATAACATGTAATCAGGGTATCATATGTATTTATTTGCAATCAATGGATATTTTAAGAGCTGGGATAGTTTTCTCCCTGCCCCTGTGTAACCCTTCCTGATTACAGTCTAGTTTTAAACACCACCCCTACACAGGTGTTATAAAATGGGCTGGCATATAAAATGACAAATTTTATGAAAATAAAATTCAAGAGAAGGAATAAAAACACTGAAAATATCATGACAGTAAAGAGGTGATTTTAATTTCTGCTGTATCTGATTCATGACAGTTTAATGTTAGGTGGACTATCCCTTTGAGCTATCTTTTTAAGATTATATTGAATTAAACATCAATCGAAAGTTTTAAAATCATTGTAAAAAATATTACACTGTGTGTCCTAATGTTATCATCAATGTATAACTTTAATACTAATTTCACATATACATACATACACAATGTAACAAATGGCAATTACAAGTTCTGATGAGTGATCAATGACACAAGTGTCGAGCAATTTGATTAGTTAGTGATAGTATATAATATATATTTAATTCAGATTGGCTGATGTCATAAATCATGTGATTATGCAGTTCCCTATCAAAAGTGGTGGAAAATTTCACTAGTTTGTGGGTTTTTTAGGAGTTCGAGTATTGCGTCCAATTTGGTGCAAAGTATTGCATCAAAATTGGTGCGAAATGCAGGGGGACTTGTATTACATGCGTTAAACATTGTGAAATTAGATTGATCAAAAACAGTAAGTTACCTATAGTATGTAATGTATTTATTTCATTTTTATCCCTATATCTACTAGTCCTGCTGCCAGACAGATATTACCTGTCATTAAAACTACTTTTGAAATGAATCTGTTCCTTGAAATTACATGTGATTATAATTTTATTTAACATATTATTTACATACTGAACATGCGTCTTTGTTGTCTGTGTGATTTAGAAAGAGTATACAATTGTAATCAACTTTCTAATTTACATAAATATGTAATAAGCTTCAATCTCTTGCTGCATCTAACATAACCTTCCTGGGTTTTCAGATTCCCATTGATTTTTATGGCATTCTCTGCCTCAAGGGTGGCAGTTTGAATGATACGCTGCGGCAGAAAAGACGCGAGCATACCTGTTGATTGTTTGATAAATTGGGAAGAGGGTCAAATAGAGTCAAATTTTAATTTGAAACATCTGGAATGGCGCAAGCATTGATCTGCGTCGGATTGAGATTGCGGGAGCGTACATTATGTCACACATTTCAACATTTGAAAATGTTGATGCTTTGTTAATTATGGCGGATTCAATTTGCGTTGAATATGACGTGTGTAACACACTTGTTACTTTTGTAAAGAGTTGTGTTTGTTGCTCTTTTGTATATTGTCTCTGATACTATTTCTATGTAAAAGAGATCAAATACGGTGAGCTTATTGTTAAAAAAATAGTTGATATTATCAGAAACTTGATAGCATGTTCTGAGTAATATGCCAATTCTGAACTAAAGAGGGTTTGTAGCATGATCATATATATATAAAGAGCTATAGTTTAGATAGCGAGTATAACTTCAGTTAGATAAATTGTATCTTAGTTATTATCCTCTGAGTCTCCGTTCATCCATTCATCTTCACACACTCACACACCAAAATAAAAGTTATATTTACAATATCCTTTAAGCGGTATTACTCTTAACTTTTAGTCAGCTTGAAAATGATTGGTGATTCAGTTCAACATACATCAGTGAAGATGAGAGCAGTTTTATGCGGTAAATTGTTGGCACAGTTCGTATGCATAAAATATAGTCAGGGTGCAATTTACCTTAATCCGATTCAAACCGATGCTGTAGGAAAAACAGGAGAGAACGTCTTACCTGGAAGAGACTCGAGCGGTTTGTGAGACTGCGGCGTGTGAGCGTGACTTACTTCCAGTTATCGGTGAAGCGAGGAGACAAACAAACAGAGAGTTCAAACTGATAACTTGTAAGAAAGATTTCTGTAGAAATAAGATAAACAACTTGTCTTGATTGTAGTCCGGATTGAAGAGAATCAGAAGTTAAAGTTGAGATAACAATTTCTTGTTTTGACCTGAAAAGGAAAGTAACCTGCGAGTATAAGCAGGATAGAGAAGTGTGCTTGACATACACTTCAATTAACAGGCAATTTGTAAGTGGAAAGGTGAGCTTTAAATAGGGGTGAGCAGTTGATGGGAGGTTCTACTTAAAGAGATATTACATCTCCCCCCGTTAAGGGAGCACCCCTGGAGAACCTGGATGAGGTTTGGAAGGATAGCGACGATGGAAACGTTTAACAAGGTCAGATGCATGAACCGCAGACTGAGGTTGCCAGGAATTTTCCTCAGGGCCATAACCTTTCCATTGTATCAGATATTCCAATCTTTTCCTCCTGATTCGAGAATCCAATATCTTTTCCACTTCAAATTCCTCTTGGTTATCAAGAAATGTAGGGGGTGGAGGAGTTAGTTTTAATCTTTCATGATCTGATATATAAGGTTTTATAAGAGAGACATGAAATGTATTGTGTATTCGATAATGTGTTGGTAGGTGAAGTCTCACTGCGTTAGGATTTATGATTTTGTCAATAATGAAAGGTCCTATAAATTGGTTAGCTAACTTTTTACTTGGTGTCTGTAGCCGTAAGTGCTTTGTGGATAAAAGGACTTGGTCACCTATTTTATAGTCAGGTGTTTGTCGTCGTCTTTGATCATAGTAAAATTTTTGTCTATCCTTGGCTTCAGCTAGGTGAGTCTTTAGAATCTTTAACCTGTCTTGTAAGTTATTTGCAAAAGTGGTAGCGCTCGGGGAATTAACTGTTGTGTTAGTGAGTGTTATGGAGGTAGGGTTGTATCCATAAGTGGCAAAAAATTGAGTCATTTTTATTGAAGAAGAGATGGAATTATTGTATGCAAATTCTGCCATAGGAAGGAGAGTGACCCAGTCATCCTGTAAGTGCGTAATGTAGCATCTAAGATATTGTTCTAATGTTTGGTTGAGACGCTCTGTTAACCCATTAGTCTGAGGGTGAAACGCTGTTGAATATCTTGCATCTATTTTTAACAACTTACATATAGATCTCCAAAATGCGGAGGTAAATTGAGTGCCCCGGTCACTTATTATGGTTGTTGGTAAACCATGTAATCTGACTATAGAACTGATGAAAGTCTTAGCAGTTATCATAGCAGTGGGTAGAGCTTTAAGTGGAGTAAATGTGCTAGTTTGGTCAACTGATCAACTACTACAAATATCGTATTATATTGTTGAGATGGAGGTAACTCAACAATGAAATCCATGGATATGACTGACCATGGTCTATCAGGAATAGGTAGGGAGGTTAAGTATCCAATGGGTTTCTTGTGTTCTAACTTGTTCCTTGCACAAATATCACATCCTGTTATATAATCTGTTATGACCTTTTCCATCTGTGGCCACCAAAAATAACGTCGGGTCAATTCGGTGGTCTTTTGAATTCCGGTATGACCTGATAGCATGTTATCATGTGTGTATGATAATATGAGTTTACGTAAATTTTGTGGGATATAAAGTCTTCCTTTATGATAAAGTAAACCTGTGGTTTCATCTTTAATGCAATCTTGAGGTATGGTTATCTCTGTTGTTAAAGCTGAAAGCATCTCTTTCTCTAGGTTTGTGAGTGATCCTAAGAATTTTTCTTCTGGTATTACTAGTGTTGGTTCAATTGCTGTTAAGTTATTTTCGTATTGTCGTGACAAAGCGTCTGCTTTGGCATTGGCTGTTCCAGGCCGGTAGGTTATCTGAAAGTTGAATCGGTCCATAAATAAAGCCCATCGAACCTGACGAGATGAGAGGGTCTTATTAGTTTTCAGATATTGTAAATTTTTATGATCAGTATATACCAAAAATGGTTCTTTGGTTCCTTCTAATAAGTGTCTCCAATGTTCTAGAGCACATTTTATCGCTAATAATTCCTTATCACCGACACTATAATTTCTTTCTGCAGGTAGGAAAGTCTTAGAGTAGTAAGCGATAGGATGGATCTGTTTTGTTATGACGTTTTGCTGTGACAATACAGCACCAATCCCTGAATTAGATGCATCCACTTCTAGAATAAATGTTTGGTTATAGTCCGGTAGAGCTAAGACAGGCGCGGTAGTGAAAAGGTCTTTTAGCTTAATAAAAGCTTCTTGAGTCTCATTGTTCCAAAGAAATTTCCGTTTATTACTAGTTAATTGAGTGAGTGGTTTTACCACTGAAGAGAAATCTTTGATAAATTTCCTATAAAAATTTGCAAACCCCAGAAATTTTTGGAGTGTGCGTAGAGTTGTGGGCCTGGGCCAATTGATAATTGCTTGGATCTTTTGTGGATCCATTTCAATCTTATTGGGCTTTAGAATATAACCTAAGAATTTAATTTCAGACACATGGAAAATACATTTTTCTAATTTAGCGTAGAGTTTGTTTTGTCTCAACCTTGTCAAGACCCACCGAACATGTTTTTCATGGTCTTTTAAATTCTTTGAGTAAATTAGGATATCATCCAGATAGATGATTACACAGATATCAATGAGGTCATGGAAAATTTCATTTATGAAATGCTGAAATGTTGCTGGAGCATTGCATAATCCAAACGGCATAACGTTATACTGGTATAATCCGTATCTGGTGCGAAATGCGGTCTTCCATTCATCACCCTCTTTTATACGGATTAAGTTGTAAGCCCCTTTTAAGTCGAGTTTTGTAAAAATCGTGGCACCAGTTAGTCTTTCCAGTAATTCAGGAATTAAAGGTAAAGGGTACCGATTTTTTATCGTTATTTTGTTAAAGCTCAATAATCAATAATGGGGCGTAATGTTCCATCTTTGTTTTTAACGAAAAACATCCCAGCAGCTGCTGGTGAAGTAGAGTGAGATATGAATCCCTTCTGAGGTTTTCGTCTAAATACGTTCGTAGATCTTGTAATTCTTTTTGATTCATTGGGAATATTTTCCCATGTGGTATCTGTGAGTCTGGTATAATATCTATTGGACAATCAATGTCCTATGGGGAGGCAAATTTTCTGCTTCCCTTAAATCGAATACATCTCCCAGATCCTGATAAACCAATGGTACACTCTGTTCCATTGTAGCTATGTTACAGTGAGGGTAACAGGTGGTTTTACAATAACTAGAAGTAAGGAGTACAGTGTCTTGACTCCAATCTATTTCAGGATTATGTGTCTTCAACCAAGTATACCCTAATATAATTGAATGGTTAGCTATAGGTAATATATCAAAAGATAAATATTCCGTATGTCCCCCGATAGTACCCATTAAGAGTGGTATGGTATGGTGAGTGATTGGTCCGTGTTTTACTAAGGTTCCATCAATTAATTTTACAAAAACTGGGTTTGCTTTGCACACTGTGGGAATTTTATTTTGAACAACAAAATCAGTATTAATATATACACCCGTCGCCCCAGAGTCAAGTAATCCTTCAGTCTGTAGATGGTGTTGATCCCACTGTAAGGAGAGAGGTATAGTTAACTGTTGTGTCTTAATAGATTTATGTAACTGTTTTATGTGATGTATCTTACCCTTCTTTTGTTTTGATAATAAAGGACAAGTACTAACGGAATGTTCTTTGTGTGCGCAGTACAGGCAGAGGTTAGATAATCTTCTCCTTATTTTTTCTTCTGGGGTAAGTGGTCCCCTAATAGTCCCAATCTCCATAGGTACAGGGTTGGTGTGGGATTTTTCTTGTGAGGTTTGTGCAGGATATGATCGTCTTGGAACACTGTCACTCGCCATTCTTTCTGCCTTTCTCTCCCTTAGACGTCTGTCCAAAGTAATACATAATTTAGTGAGCCCTGATAAAGTCTCAGGCATTTCTAGACGTGATAATTCATCTTTTAATCCTTCAGATAAGCCTAACCTAAATTGGTTTCTGAGGCTTATCTGATTCCACTGGGAATCTGAGGCCCACATCTGGAAGTCCGTTATGTATTCCTCATATAAGGTGGACATGGCAGAAAAAAATTCCCGTAAGGAATTCATTATAGGATCATTTGCCTCAAATAATCTGTTGGCCCAGGTCCTGGGTTCACCCACTAAGTATGATATGGTGGTACAGACTTTTATTCTCTCGGTATGATAGGTTCTGGGTTTAAGAGAGTAAAGTAAGTTACAAGCATTTTTAAAATCTCTGAAAGTAGCACGTTTCCAGAAAATGGAGTTGGAGGCTGAATCTGAGGCTCAGGTAACTCCAGCTCTTTAGGGGTTAAACATTCTTTAATCAATGCTTTTAATGTAGTGTTCTCTGTTTGTACTTCAGTTAAACCATGGGCGAGGTAGTCTAATTTTTTGTTAATGTTGGTAATTTCATTTTGAACCTCTTGTGCATCCATGGTGGAACTGTTACTTAGCAGAGTTTGAGGCCTGTTAATTCTGTAACACACTTGTTACTTTTGTAAAAGAGTTGTGTTTGTTGCTCTTTTGTATATTGTCTCTGATACTATTTCTGTGTAAAAGAGATCAAATACGGTGAGCTTATTGTTCAAAAAATAGTTGATATTATCAGAAACTTGATAGCATGTTCTGAGTAATATGCCAATTCTGAACTAAAGAGGGTTTGTAGCATGATCATATATATATAAAGAGCTATAGTTTAGATAGCGAGTATAACTTCAGTTAGATAATTTGTATCTTAGTTATTATCCTCTGAGTCTCCGTTCATCCATTCATCTTCACACACTCACACACCAAAATAAAAGTTATATTTACAATATCCTTTAAGCGGTATTACTCCTTAACTTTTAGTCAGCTTGAAAATGATTGGTGATTCAGTTCAACATACATCAGTGAAGATGAGAGCAGTTTTATGTGGTAAATTGTTGGCACAGTTCGTATGCATAAAATATAGTCAGGGTGCAATTTACCTTAATCCGATTCAAACCGATGCTGTAGGAAAAACAGGAGAGAGCGTCTTACCTGGAAGAGACTCGAGCGGTTTGTGAGACCGCGGCGTGTGAGCGTGACTTACTTCCGGTTATCGGTGAAGCGAGGAGACAAACAAACAGAGAGTTCAAACTGATAACTTGTAAGAAAGATTTCTGTAGAAATAAGATAAACAACTTGTCTTGATTGTAGTCCGGATTGAAGAGAATCAGAAGTTAAAGTTGAGATAACAATTTCTTGTTTTGACCTGAAAAGGAAAGTAACCTGCGAGTATAAGCAGGATAGAGAAGTGTGCTTGACATACACTTCAATTAACAGGCAATTTGTAAGTGGAAAGGTGAGCTTTAAATAGGGGTGAGCAGTTGATGGGAGGTTCTACTTAAAGAGATATTACATCTCCCCCCCGTTAAGGGAGCACCCCTGGAGAACCTGGATGAGGTTTGGAAGGATAGCGACGATGGAAACGTTTAACAAGGTCAGATGCATGAACCGCAGACTGAGGTTGCCAGGAATTCTCCTCAGGGCCATAACCTTTCCATTGTATCAGATATTCCAATCTTTTCCTCCTGATTCGAGAATCCAATATCTTTTCCACTTCAAATTCCTCTTGGTTATCAAGAAATGTAGGGGGTGGAGGAGTTAGTTTTAATCTTTCATGATCTGATATATAAGGTTTTATAAGAGAGACATGAAATGTATTGTGTATTCGATAATATGTGTTGGTAGGTGAAGTCTCACTGCGTTAGGATTTATGATTTTGTCAATAATGAAAGGTCCTATAAATTGGTTAGCTAACTTTTTACTTGGTGTCTGTAGCCGTAAGTGCTTTGTGGATAAAAGGACTTGGTCACCTATTTTATAGTCAGGTGTTTGTCGTCGTCTTTGATCATAGTAAAATTTTTGTCTATCCTTGGCTTCAGCTAGGTGAGTCTTTAGAATCTTTAACCTGTCTTGTAAGTTATTTGCAAAAGTGGTAGCGCTCGGGGAATTAACTGTTGTCTTAGTGAGTGTTATGGAGGTAGGGTTGTATCCATAAGTGGCAAAAAATGGAGTCATTTTTATTGAAGAAGAGATGGAATTATTGTATGCAAATTCTGCCATAGGAAGGAGAGTGACCCAGTCATCCTGTAAGTGCGTAATGTAGCATCTAAGATATTGTTCTAATGTTTGGTTGAGACGCTCTGTTAACCCATTAGTCTGAGGGTGAAACGCTGTTGAATATCTTGCATCTATTTTTAACAACTTACATATAGATCTCCAAAATGCGGAGGTAAATTGAGTGCCCCGGTCACTTATTATGGTTGTTGGTAAACCATGTAATCTGACTATAGAACTGATGAAAGTCTTAGCAGTTATCATAGCAGTGGGTAGAGCTTTAAGTGGAGTAAAATGTGCTAGTTTGGTCAACTGATCAACTACTACAAATATCGTATTATATTGTTGAGATGGAGGTAACTCAACAATGAAATCCATGGATATGACTGACCATGGTCTATCAGGAATAGGTAGGGAGGTTAAGTATCCAATGGGTTTCTTGTGTTCTAACTTGTTCCTTGCACAAATATCACATCCTGTTATGTAATCTGTTATGACCTTTTCCATCTGTGGCCACCAAAAATAACGTCGGGTCAATTCGGTGGTCTTTTGAATTCCGGTATGACCTGATAGCATGTTATCATGTGTGTATGATAATATGAGTTTACGTAAATTTTGTGGGATATAAAGTCTTCCTTTATGATAAAGTAAACCTGTGGTTTCATCTTTAATGCAATCTTGAGGTATGGTTATCTCTGTTGTTAAAGCTGAAAGCATCTCTTTCTCTAGGTTTGTGAGTGATCCTAAGAATTTTTCTTCTGGTATTACTAGTGTTGGTTCAATTGCTGTTAAGTTATTTTCGTATTGTCGTGACAAAGCGTCTGCTTTGGCATTGGCTGTTCCAGGCCGGTAGGTTATCTGAAAGTTGAATCGGTCCATAAATAAAGCCCATCGAACCTGACGAGATGAGAGGGTCTTATTAGTTTTCAGATATTGTAAATTTTTATGATCAGTATATACCAAAAATGGTTCTTTGGTTCCTTCTAATAAGTGTCTCCAATGTTCTAGAGCACATTTTATCGCTAATAATTCCTTATCACCGACACTATAATTTCTTTCTGCAGGTAGGAAAGTCTTAGAGTAGTAAGCGATAGGATGGATCTGTTTTGTTATGACGTTTTGCTGTGACAATACAGCACCAATCCCTGAATTAGATGCATCCACTTCTAGAATAAATGTTTGGTTATAGTCCGGTAGAGCTAAGACAGGCGCGGTAGTGAAAAGGTCTTTTAGCTTAATAAAAGCTTCTTGAGTCTCATTGTTCCAAAGAAATTTCCGTTTATTACTAGTTAATTGAGTGAGTGGTTTTACCACTGAAGAGAAATCTTTGATAAATTTCCTATAAAAATTTGCAAACCCCAGAAATTTTTGGAGTGTGCGTAGAGTTGTGGGCCTGGGCCAATTGATAATTGCTTGGATCTTTTGTGGATCCATTTCAATCTTATTGGGCTTTAGAATATAACCTAAGAATTTAATTTCAGACACATGGAAAATACATTTTTCTAATTTAGCGTAGAGTTTGTTTTGTCTCAACCTTGTCAAGACCCACCGAACATGTTTTTCATGGTCTTTTAAATTCTTTGAGTAAATTAGGATATCATCCAGATAGATGATTACACAGATATCAATGAGGTCATGGAAAATTTCATTTATGAAATGCTGAAATGTTGCTGGAGCATTGCATAATCCAAACGGCATAACGTTATACTGGTATAATCCGTATCTGGTGCGAAATGCGGTCTTCCATTCATCACCCTCTTTTATACGGATTAAGTTGTAAGCCCCTTTTAAGTCGAGTTTTGTAAAAATCGTGGCACCAGTTAGTCTTTCCAGTAATTCAGGAATTAAAGGTAAAGGGTACCGATTTTTTATCGTTATTTTGTTTAAAGCTCGATAATCAATAATGGGGCGTAATGTTCCATCTTTGTTTTTAACGAAAAACATCCCAGCAGCTGCTGGTGAAGTAGAGTGAGATATGAATCCCTTTCTGAGGTTTTCGTCTAAATACGTTCGTAGATCTTGTAATTCTTTTTGATTCATTGGGAATATTTTCCCATGTGGTATCTGTGAGTCTGGTATAATATCTATTGGACAATCAAATGTCCTATGGGGAGGCAAATTTTCTGCTTCCCTTAAATCGAATACATCTCCCAGATCCTGATAAACCAATGGTACACTCTGTTCCATTGTAGCTATGTTACAGTGAGGGTAACAGGTGGTTTTACAATAACTAGAAGTAAGGAGTACAGTGTCTTGACTCCAATCTATTTCAGGATTATGTGTCTTCAACCAAGTATACCCTAATATAATTGAATGGTTAGCTATAGGTAATATATCAAAAGATAAATATTCCGTATGTCCCCCGATAGTACCCATTAAGAGTGGTATGGTATGGTGAGTGATTGGTCCGTGTTTTACTAAGGTTCCATCAATTAATTTTACAAAAACTGGGTTTGCTTTGCACACTGTGGGAATTTTATTTTGAACAACAAAATCAGTATTAATATATACACCCGTCGCCCCAGAGTCAAGTAATCCTTCAGTCTGTAGATGGTGTTGATCCCACTGTAAGGAGAGAGGTATAGTTAACTGTTGTGTCTTAATAGATTTATGTAACTGTTTTATGTGATGTATCTTACCCTTCTTTTGTTTTGATAATAAAGGACAAGTACTAACGGAATGTTCTTTGTGTGCGCAGTACAGGCAGAGGTTAGATAATCTTCTCCTTATTTTTTCTTCTGGGGTAAGTGGTCCCCCTAATAGTCCCAATCTCCATAGGTACAGGGTTGGTGTGGGATTTTTCTTGTGAGGTTTGTGCAGGATATGATCGTCTTGGAACACTGTCACTCGCCATTCTTTCTGCCTTTCTCTCCCTTAGACGTCTGTCCAAAGTAATACATAATTTAGTGAGCCCTGATAAAGTCTCAGGCATTTCTAGACGTGATAATTCATCTTTTAATCCTTCAGATAAGCCTAACCTAAATTGGTTTCTGAGGCTTATCTGATTCCACTGGGAATCTGAGGCCCACATCTGGAAGTCCGTTATGTATTCCTCATATAAGGTGGACATGGCAGAAAAAAATTCCCGTAAGGAATTCATTATAGGATCATTTGCCTCAAATAATCTGTTGGCCCAGGTCCTGGGTTCACCCACTAAGTATGATATGGTGGTACAGACTTTTATTCTCTCGGTATGATAGGTTCTGGGTTTAAGAGAGTAAAGTAAGTTACAAGCATTTTTAAAATCTCTGAAAGTAGCACGTTTTCCAGAAAATGGAGTTGGAGGCTGAATCTGAGGCTCAGGTAACTCCAGCTCTTTAGGGGTTAAACATTCTTTAATCAATGCTTTTAATGTAGTGTTCTCTGTTTGTACTTCAGTTAAACCATGGGCGAGGTAGTCTAATTTTTTGTTAATGTTGGTAATTTCATTTTGAACCTCTTGTGCATCCATGGTGGAACTGTTACTTAGCAGAGTTTGAGGCCTGTTAATTCTGTAACACACTTGTTACTTTTGTAAAGAGTTGTGTTTGTTGCTCTTTTGTATATTGTCTCTGATACTATTTCTGTGTAAAAGAGATCAAATACGGTGAGCTTATTGTTCAAAAAATAGTTGATATTATCAGAAACTTGATAGCATGTTCTGAGTAATATGCCAATTCTGAACTAAAGAGGGTTTGTAGCATGATCATATATATATAAAGAGCTATAGTTTAGATAGCGAGTATAACTTCAGTTAGATAATTTGTATCTTAGTTATTATCCTCTGAGTCTCCGTTCATCCATTCATCTTCACACACTCACACACCAAAATAAAAGTTATATTTACAATATCCTTTAAGCGGTATTACTCTTAACTTTTAGTCAGCTTGAAAATGATTGGTGATTCAGTTCAACATACATCAGTGAAGATGAGAGCAGTTTTATGTGGTAAATTGTTGGCACAGTTCGTATGCATAAAATATAGTCAGGGTGCAATTTACCTTAATCCGATTCAAACCGATGCTGTAGGAAAAACAGGAGAGAGCGTCTTACCTGGAAGAGACTCGAGCGGTTTGTGAGACCGCGGCGTAGTGAGCGTGACTTACTTCCGGTTATCGGTGAAGCGAGGAGACAAACAAACAGAGAGTTCAAACTGATAACTTGTAAGAAAGATTTCTGTAGAAATAAGATAAACAACTTGTCTTGATTGTAGTCCGGATTGAAGAGAATCAGAAGTTAAAGTTGAGATAACAATTTCTTGTTTTGACCTGAAAAGGAAAGTAACCTGCGAGTATAAGCAGGATAGAGAAGTGTGCTTGACATACACTTCAATTAACAGGCAATTTGTAAGTGGAAAGGTGAGCTTTAAATAGGGGTGAGCAGTTGATGGGAGGTTCTACTTAAAGAGATATTACATCTCCCCCCCGTTAAGGGAGCACCCCTGGAGAACCTGGATGAGGTTTGGAAGGATAGCGACGATGGAAACGTTTAACAAGGTCAGATGCATGAACCGCAGACTGAGGTTGCCAGGAATTCTCCTCAGGGCCATAACCTTTCCATTGTATCAGATATTCCAATCTTTTCCTCCTGATTCGAGAATCCAATATCTTTTCCACTTCAAATTCCTCTTGGTTATCAAGAAATGTAGGGGGTGGAGGAGTTAGTTTTAATCTTTCATGATCTGATATATAAGGTTTTATAAGAGAGACATGAAATGTATTGTGTATTCGATAATATGTGTTGGTAGGTGAAGTCTCACTGCGTTAGGATTTATGATTTTGTCAATAATGAAAGGTCCTATAAATTGGTTAGCTAACTTTTTACTTGGTGTCTGTAGCCGTAAGTGCTTTGTGGATAAAAGGACTTGGTCACCTATTTTATAGTCAGGTGTTTGTCGTCGTCTTTGATCATAGTAAAATTTTTGTCTATCCTTGGCTTCAGCTAGGTGAGTCTTTAGAATCTTTAACCTGTCTTGTAAGTTATTTGCAAAAGTGGGTAGCGCTCGGGAATTAACTGTTGTCTTAGTGAGTGTTATGGAGGTAGGGTTGTATCCATAAGTGGCAAAAAATGGAGTCATTTTTATTGAAGAAGAGATGGAATTATTGTATGCAAATTCTGCCATAGGAAGGAGAGTGACCCAGTCATCCTGTAAGTGCGTAATGTAGCATCTAAGATATTGTTCTAATGTTTGGTTGAGACGCTCTGTTAACCCATTAGTCTGAGGGTGAAACGCTGTTGAATATCTTGCATCTATTTTTAACAACTTACATATAGATCTCCAAAATGCGGAGGTAAATTGAGTGCCCCGGTCACTTATTATGGTTGTTGGTAAACCATGTAATCTGACTATAGAACTGATGAAAGTCTTAGCAGTTATCATAGCAGTGGGTAGAGCTTTAAGTGGAGTAAAATGTGCTAGTTTGGTCAACTGATCAACTACTACAAATATCGTATTATATTGTTGAGATGGAGGTAACTCAACAATGAAATCCATGGATATGACTGACCATGGTCTATCAGGAATAGGTAGGGAGGTTAAGTATCCAATGGGTTTCTTGTGTTCTAACTTGTTCCTTGCACAAATATCACATCCTGTTATGTAATCTGTTATGACCTTTTCCATCTGTGGCCACCAAAAATAACGTCGGGTCAATTCGGTGGTCTTTTGAATTCCGGTATGACCTGATAGCATGTTATCATGTGTGTATGATAATATGAGTTTACGTAAATTTTGTGGGATATAAAGTCTTCCTTTATGATAAAGTAAACCTGTGGTTTCATCTTTAATGCAATCTTGAGGTATGGTTATCTCTGTTGTTAAAGCTGAAAGCATCTCTTTCTCTAGGTTTGTGAGTGATCCTAAGAATTTTTCTTCTGGTATTACTAGTGTTGGTTCAATTGCTGTTAAGTTATTTTCGTATTGTCGTGACAAAGCGTCTGCTTTGGCATTGGCTGTTCCAGGCCGGTAGGTTATCTGAAAGTTGAATCGGTCCATAAATAAAGCCCATCGAACCTGACGAGATGAGAGGGTCTTATTAGTTTTCAGATATTGTAAATTTTTATGATCAGTATATACCAAAAATGGTTCTTTGGTTCCTTCTAATAAGTGTCTCCAATGTTCTAGAGCACATTTTATCGCTAATAATTCCTTATCACCGACACTATAATTTCTTTCTGCAGGTAGGAAAGTCTTAGAGTAGTAAGCGATAGGATGGATCTGTTTTGTTATGACGTTTTGCTGTGACAATACAGCACCAATCCCTGAATTAGATGCATCCACTTCTAGAATAAATGTTTGGTTATAGTCCGGTAGAGCTAAGACAGGCGCGGTAGTGAAAAGGTCTTTTAGCTTAATAAAAGCTTCTTGAGTCTCATTGTTCCAAAGAAATTTCCGTTTATTACTAGTTAATTGAGTGAGTGGTTTTACCACTGAAGAGAAATCTTTGATAAATTTCCTATAAAAATTTGCAAACCCCAGAAATTTTTGGAGTGTGCGTAGAGTTGTGGGCCTGGGCCAATTGATAATTGCTTGGATCTTTTGTGGATCCATTTCAATCTTATTGGGCTTTAGAATATAACCTAAGAATTTAATTTCAGACACATGGAAAATACATTTTTCTAATTTAGCGTAGAGTTTGTTTTGTCTCAACCTTGTCAAGACCCACCGAACATGTTTTTCATGGTCTTTTAAATTCTTTGAGTAAATTAGGATATCATCCAGATAGATGATTACACAGATATCAATGAGGTCATGGAAAATTTCATTTATGAAATGCTGAAATGTTGCTGGAGCATTGCATAATCCAAACGGCATAACGTTATACTGGTATAATCCGTATCTGGTGCGAAATGCGGTCTTCCATTCATCACCCTCTTTTATACGGATTAAGTTGTAAGCCCCTTTTAAGTCGAGTTTTGTAAAAATCGTGGCACCAGTTAGTCTTTCCAGTAATTCAGGAATTAAAGGTAAAGGGTACCGATTTTTTATCGTTATTTTGTTTAAAGCTCGATAATCAATAATGGGGCGTAATGTTCCATCTTTGTTTTTAACGAAAAACATCCCAGCAGCTGCTGGTGAAGTAGAGTGAGATATGAATCCCTTTCTGAGGTTTTCGTCTAAATACGTTCGTAGATCTTGTAATTCTTTTTGATTCATTGGGAATATTTTCCCATGTGGTATCTGTGAGTCTGGTATAATATCTATTGGACAATCAAATGTCCTATGGGGAGGCAAATTTTCTGCTTCCCTTAAATCGAATACATCTCCCAGATCCTGATAAACCAATGGTACACTCTGTTCCATTGTAGCTATGTTACAGTGAGGGTAACAGGTGGTTTTACAATAACTAGAAGTAAGGAGTACAGTGTCTTGACTCCAATCTATTTCAGGATTATGTGTCTTCAACCAAGTATACCCTAATATAATTGAATGGTTAGCTATAGGTAATATATCAAAAGATAAATATTCTGTATGTCCCCCGATAGTACCCATTAAGAGTGGTATGGTATGGTGAGTGATTGGTCCGTGTTTTACTAAGGTTCCATCAATTAATTTTACAAAAACTGGGTTTGCTTTGCACACTGTGGGAATTTTATTTTGAACAACAAAATCAGTATTAATATATACACCCGTCGCCCCAGAGTCAAGTAATCCTTCAGTCTGTAGATGGTGTTGATCCCACTGTAAGGAGAGAGGTATAGTTAACTGTTGTGTCTTAATAGATTTATGTAACTGTTTTATGTGATGTATCTTACCCTTCTTTTGTTTTGATAATAAAGGACAAGTACTAACGGAATGTTCTTTGTGTGCGCAGTACAGGCAGAGGTTAGATAATCTTCTCCTTATTTTTTCTTCTGGGGTAAGTGGTCCCCTAATAGTCCCAATCTCCATAGGTACAGGGTTGGTGTGGGATTTTTTCTTGTGAGGTTTGTGCAGGATATGATCGTCTTGGAACACTGTCACTCGCCATTCTTTCTGCCTTTCTCTCCCTTAGACGTCTGTCCAAAGTAATACATAATTTAGTGAGCCCTGATAAAGTCTCAGGCATTTCTAGACGTGATAATTCATCTTTTAATCCTTCAGATAAGCCTAACCTAAATTGGTTTCTGAGGCTTATCTGATTCCACTGGGAATCTGAGGCCCACATCTGGAAGTCCGTTATGTATTCCTCATATAAGGTGGACATGGCAGAAAAAAATTCCCGTAAGGAATTCATTATAGGATCATTTGCCTCAAATAATCTGTTGGCCCAGGTCCTGGGTTCACCCACTAAGTATGATATGGTGGTACAGACTTTTATTCTCTCGGTATGATAGGTTCTGGGTTTAAGAGAGTAAAGTAAGTTACAAGCATTTTTAAAATCTCTGAAAGTAGCACGTTTTCCAGAAAATGGAGTTGGAGGCTGAATCTGAGGCTCAGGTAACTCCAGCTCTTTAGGGGTTAAACATTCTTTAATCAATGCTTTTAATGCAGTGTTCTCTGTTTGTACTTCAGTTAAACCATGGGCGATTTAGTCTAATTTTTTGTTAATGTTGGTAATTTCATTTTGAACCTCTTGTGCATCCATGGTGGAACTGTTACTTAGCAGAGTTTGAGGCCTGTTAATTCTGTAACACACTTGTTACTTTTGTAAAGAGTTGTGTTTGTTGCTCTTTTGTATATTGTCTCTGATACTATTTCTGTGTAAAAGAGATCAAATACGGTGAGCTTATTGTTCAAAAAATAGTTGATATTATCAGAAACTTGATAGCATGTTCTGAGTAATATGCCAATTCTGAACTAAAGAGGGTTTGTAGCATGATCATATATATATAAAGAGCTATAGTTTAGATAGCGAGTATAACTTCAGTTAGATAAATTGTATCTTAGTTATTATCCTCTGAGTCTCCGTTCATCCATTCATCTTCACACACTCACACACCAAAATAAAAGTTATATTTACAATATCCTTTAAGCGGTATTACTCTTAACTTTTAGTCAGCTTGAAAATGATTGGTGATTCAGTTCAACATACATCAGTGAAGATGAGAGCAGTTTTATGCGGTAAATTTATGGCACAGTTCGTATGCATAAAATATAGTCAGGGTGCAATTTACCTTAATCCGATTCAAACCGATGCTGTAGGAAAAACAGGAGAGAGCGTCTTACCTGGAAGAGACTCGAGCGGTTTGTGAGACCGCGGCGTGTGAGCGTGACTTACTTCCGGTTATCGGTGAAGCGAGGAGACAAACAAACAGAGAGTTCAAACTGATAACTTGTAAGAAAGATTTCTGTAGAAATAAGATAAACAACTTGTCTTGATTGTAGTCCGGATTGAAGAGAATCAGAAGTTAAAGTTGAGATAACAATTTCTTGTTTTGACCTGAAAAGGAAAGTAACCTGCGAGTATAAGCAGGATAGAGAAGTGTGCTTGACATACACTTCAATTAACAGGCAATTTGTAAGTGGAAAGGTGAGCTTTAAATAGGGGTGAGCAGTTGATGGGAGGTTCTACTTAAAGAGATATTACAACGTGAGAGTCAAGCTGATTCCATCGTATTATCAGTTGAAGCTTTGATAAATCATCCCCATTGATTGTAAAAAGCACCGTTCCTGGTTTGGCGTGATCTACATCTGAAAACAAGAAGAAAACTATGGGTTTCTATTAAAAGACTGATGATATCTTCTTATACTGGATTTTAAGAGGACTGAAACTGTAAAGCGTGAAAAAAGAGAAGATGCTCAAATGAGATTGTGCTTTTGTGAATATTATTGAGCATACGTTCACAAATGTGCAATCCCATTTAGAAGATCATTAATTTCCCTGATCCTCTTTCCCTGACAAAATCTTTTTGTGTTTGATATTAGCTATAAACATCCTACCCTTGCAGTCCATAATATACTGGAGTAGAGATATGAAGTTATTATATAATCATTTTGCCATGCTTACAATGTTAAAGGTAAGTGGCATAGACGCAGTAACTTAATGTGTCATTTGCTTTCAAATTGAAATTTCATTCTCTATTATTTCCGGAGACATCCAATCCTTTTATCAACTTTTAACACCTTATTAGATTTTAACAAATTTGTAAGGAAATTGACCCTTAAAAGGTATTTTTCAATTTCTAACATAGAAATTTGTACAGATAATACAGAACTGTGCAATACTTCTGTCTCTGATGGTCATCGCACAGCTCTTGGTCATAATTCCATAGATCCTAGTTTTGATTTCAAAGATATTTGTGTCTTGGAGCAGTTAAAAGACTTGGATTTGGGTGATAACAGATCAGGAGATGCAAGTATTCCTAAACCGAAAAAAATCTAATCTGATTTCTATCCTACACAGTGCAAAGGTAACTATATTAATATGTTTCAAAAACAGGTGGAAAAAGAGGTCATGGAATTAGGTAAAACCAGCAAAGCTAGGAGTTATAAAAATAATGTAAGTAAAGACCAAAAAACAGCAATGAAACAATTTGAAGACAACAGGGACATTGTAATTAGAAATTCAGACAAAGGTGGGAATGTTGTAGTAATGAACAAGGTGGATTACATTAGAGAAGCCAACAGGCAACTTAATGATGGTGTAACATATAGAAAACTTTCTTGCAATCTGGAAAATGAATTTGTTAACAAATTGGATATGATCTTAGATGATGCAATAGCTTTGGGATTTATGACAAGGAATGAAGCATTGTCCTAATTCCTGAATACCCTATGACACCGATCTTTCACCACCTACCTAAAATGCATAAGAACTCGGTGAGTCCATCAGGGTGCCCTATCATCTCTGGGATAGGTTCGTTGTTTGAACCTTTATCTGACTGGGTTGATTCTGTGTTACAACCGTTGGTCCAAGGTTTTAGCAGTTACCTGAGGGATTAAGGTCATTGGATATCTATCCTTAAAGAGATGAAGTGGCAAGCAGATAATAGGTGGGTGGTTATTGATGCAGTTTCATTATATTCATGCATTCCCCATCCTTTGGTTATTCAAGCAATTGCATTTTTCCTTAATACCCGTACCAATTATTTTAATGAGTTTAAATGGTTTCTGTGTCAGACTGTTGAGTTCCTACTATCCCACAATTATTTTATGTTTGATGGAGAGTACTACTTACATATTTCTGGTACAGCAATGGGGGCAAAATGTGCCCCCTCTTTTGCTAATTTGTTTGTGGGGTGGTGGGAACTCGGCAGTCTCTATGATGGTAACAATCCATTAATTGACAATATCTGTATGTATATGAGGTTTATAGATGACCTAATCTTTGTGATCAAGGGTGAGTTTGTCTTTGAGAACTTCCTGGGTTATGTCAATGACAATAATTTAGGATTAAGGTTTACAGGAGAAATGCAAAATGTTGAGATTTAATTTCTGGATCTGGCATTAGCTTGATCAGTTGAATTAAACATGATTTTCACGGACACATACAGAAAGTAATGGCAGGTAACACAATTCTTCATGCCAAGTCATGTCACCCTAAACACTTGATTAAGTCAATACCAAGAAGTACATTTTTAACATCGAGAAGAAATACCAACTCAGATGAGTTATTTGATCTTCAAGCACATAAACTGATGGATAGATTAAGGGTTAGGGGGTATGACTTGTCGGAATTACAACAAACTAAAAATGATGTTAAGAGTAGACCATTGTTAACCAATATTGATGCATATGAATGTGCATGAAAAAAACACACATTTAACAAAGAAACAATAGTTTTCTCTTCAGAATTTTCATTACAGTATAATGACGTGTAAAATCATTAAAAAGAATCTACACATTCTGAAGGGAGATGAGATGCTCTCAGATGTTGTGGATAAAATCAAGTTTGTTTCTAAAAAAGCACCTACTCTGGCCAACAGACTTTCTCCTAGCATGATCAATAATAGAAGAGGGGTTGATTCAATACAAAGATTGAAGCGTGTACACTTATTAGCACTCACATCTCATGGTGATGTGGCTTTAAATTTAGAACCTTTAGTGCCAAAAAGGGGGGACGGTCTGTGCCGTAAACATAAAATATAACCTTTATTAGATTTGTTAAAAAAGATTCCACAAAACAAACATAAACATATATATATTAAAAACACTTAATGTTGAAAAGGATAATATCACGAGGATTGAAATGCTAAACGTAGCTATCTTCAGGCTTATGGTTAGGGGTATTCCTGGTTCCCTGGATGTCTCCTGGTTATAGCTGCTGCTATATGTGATATATAATGCTTGTGAAAATAGTGGTACTATTATCTTGTTCAAATATTATAGTTATTCGTAGTCTCAAAAATCTTTTGAAAATAGACTTATTTTACAGTGTAGTACCTATAAATGTAATTGTAAATGCTTCTCGGGCATGTGCTTAGGGTTCTTTGATATTAATGCTGCTAACGCAGTGATACTTATTAATGTATAGCACTAGTTATTGTGATACTGTTGCATTATCACTTTCTGGACATATAGTTGCTATCGTATGCTTGTTATATACCTCCCCTTTCAAAGGGTTAATTTGGCTAAGTTCTTAATGCAAATATAATAACCTATTGAATTTTCATAATTAAAAGGTATGCCCTAATAATATTGGGTATGTATTTTTCGTTATTTAGCATAAATATTCTGCTGTTGTAGGGCTGTATGCAATTTTCAACGTTAATACGAATGTTGCTATTAGGACATAGCGTTATACAAGTCCACACAGTGTGAATTGTATCTAGATTACTGGTCTATGTTTTCATGGAGGTATTTGTTGTTTATCCCTCAGTCATTTATACTGTGCGTTGTGCAGATTAACACAATATCAATTTATATTCGGATTATTCCGATTGTTAGGTTGTGTTTTTCTGAGGGTATTTGGCGCATATTCCCTGGTGCTTGGTGCCAACAATATCAAGTATTTCAATGCTATGGATATCTTGCACTGATATCAACAAATGTACTGCTGTTAGCTAGAGCTTTAGTACGATTGGTCTTTTAATTTAATAATTTCATTCATCATTCATACTCAAATGCCCAAGAGCTGCACTATGTCAGCAACTATTAGTTAAATCTCATTTGCATAACTTGCTATAATCGTAAGATATACTATCGTTAGCTTTATATTTATAGTTAGCTTAATATTTTCATTTGTGTGGCGGTCCACCTTGCATTCATACACTTGGCTTACTAGCCGTTCTATACTGCTTAAATGTGGACTAGTCACTATAATAGTTTTCTAGTGAGCTAAGCTATAGTAATTTCCTCAAAAACGTAATACACCTAACTTCAACCTTTTAACTTATAACTAGGCAGTACGCCTTCCGTAATTGTACCGTTAAGGTTTCAGTGGTGTAACTAAATACTATATCCTTATTCCAACATTAGCTGATAAAAAAGTTTGGCTTAAAGCCTAACAACATATTCAAAGCCCTAACATGTTTCGCCACCAACGTGGCTTTCTCAAAGGGTACGGCGCGGCGTTTGGCGTGGTCTCTTATAGACTCTGGTCCAACCCTTTGTGGTGACATCACATCCTATCAGATTCGTTGTACAATGTGAACCAATGAGAATGGTTCTAACATTATAACCAACCAATAGTATTTTGCTGATTGGCTCAATATCGATGTCATTGTTTTTAGAGAGTGTCAGAATATTATTCTAATCTAAATGTTTAATCTATGCATTTATATAGAATTTTCTGACTTCGTGTATATTGCAGGAAATATCAACGATTGGTTAATTCTGTCATTTGTCTGATTACCTTCAAAATATTCTTGGAGTGCAGTATGTATATATATATTTCTGGTGATATATAGTATTACAAATATTCTATTGTCACTATATAGATGTTATACTCATGTGTCTTATGTCAAGATATGATTTTTAAGTTGAGTAATCATTCTTGTTATTTATTATAAAATGAGTGAAAAATATTATGAATGCCGTTTAGACATTATGTTTCAAATAGCAGGTGATCTTATTTTTTACTTTTTTAACATTTTTTGCAGAGTCATGGAAGAAATGAGTATTTCCATGAAACATAAATGAATGCTGCTGAATAATAATTTCGTCAGGATCTAAGAGAATTTATCGTTCATATTTATCAACATTTTATTGATGTAGTAGTTGTAAGTGTGAAGTTCACTCTTAGTTGAATGTTTTCATATAATGGTGGAGGTACCCTATAATTATAGTGACAGGAGTGTGGTTGTGATTGGTTCGTGCTGTAGTTGCTGGTCAGAATACAAATAAAAATAATAATAATAATAAAGATAGAGTGTGAGAATTTAAAATTAAAAAATAAGAAAATAAAAAAAAAAAAAAAAAAATAAATAAATTAGTGTTAAATGTGAAATAAAGATGAGAATGAAAATGAGGTGGGCTAGTGAAAGAAAGGCTTCCCAGATTTGAGATGCTTGAGAATGTGTGCCTGAAGATGGGCTTCGTTGATACAAAAAGAATTATTATTAATATATTGGAGTGTATATATATTACTGGTGATACCGATGTACATATATTATTGTCACCGAGGTTACCAAAAGGGGAGGGAGTAGGAGTAGAAGTGTGTGGTGTTCACTTGAAATGCATGTGATGGGTGATATATAGGTGGACTGGTGTGACTCAGGGATGTGATTTTAGGATCCTCTACTTCTTTTAATATCGTTTTGGTGTTTTTTATAGCTTCCGAGTGTGACTTCAGATCCTCTACTTTTTTAATGTCATTTTAATATTTAGTTGATATATAGCACATATAAATTTCATTCTTAAAGTTGTCCTTATAACGATCTCTTGCAGGCATTCTCTCATATTGTAATTGATTTTTCTTATATTCTCTTAATGAGAATAACATTGTACTTCCTGCTTCGGGTGAAATATCTTTATAGGTATGACACATAGTTGTTATGTTCATTTAACCCATTGGGTGTAATTGAATTTAATAAGTAGATCCATCTACTTTCATACTGTAGTAATGATTTCTCTTTATCTCCTCCACGTATGCCCAGGTTTATTTTCTGCACTCCAAAGCATTGCAGGCAGTTAGTTTTGCCTTGATGATATTTATAGAAGTGTAAGGCTACTGACGTGATGGTTTTTCTTTTCTGTAGATCTTTTGCTGCATTCCTTATGTTACGTACATGTTCCTGTAATCGTGTGTGTAATTTGCGTGTCGTCATGCCAACATAGTTTTTTGGGCAATTACAGCTCAGAACATATACTACTCCAGTAGTATTACAGTTGATGAAGGATTTAATGTTATGTACTTTGTTGAACCTGTCCTTAATTGTAGTGGTCTTTTTCAGGAACTTGCAGCTTGTACAAGATCCACATGCATATGAGCCATTTGGTATGGTGCCTTTTGTCCTTTGGTTTTGCGTGAAATGGCTCGGACTAATCATGTCTTTTAGGTTCTTAGGTCTCCTATAGCTGACCTCAATTTTTGGTCCTATTATAGGTCCCAATATCTTATCTGCTTGTAAGATATGCCAATGTTTTTTAATTATTTTAATTACTTCCTGGCTCTGTGCGTTGTACGTTAATACCAGTCTTGTCTTACCATCACTCTGTTTGGATTTCGGTTTTAGCAGGTCTTGTCTGTTGGTTCTTTTGGCTCTGTGTTTGGCTTTCTTTATGGATGAACGACTGTACCCCCTCTGGCTGAGACGGGCAGCTACTTCTAGTGCTCTTTTTTGATATAACTCATCTTCTGAACAATTTCTCTTTGTTCTCAGGAATTCCCCTACCGGTAGAGATTTGATTGTACATGGAGCGTGGGCACTGGTGCTGAATAGTAACGTGTTGGTAGCTGTCTTTTTTCTGAATAGGTCGGTACCTAACATTTCGTTGGTTTTCTTGAACAGTCTTAGGTCCAAGAATGTAATTTCCTCTTGACTGCACTCATATGTCAATTTGATATTGAGGTTATTGTTGTTCAAAATAGTGAGGAATTTGTCAAGTTTGTCTTTGGGTCCTTCCCAGATCATCAGGATATCGTCTATGTACCTCAGCCAGAGGGGGATATGTTGTGTAAATTCATCATTTTCTGCTGTAAAGACTGTATGATGTTCCCACCAACCTAAAAATAGGTTGGCGTAGGTTGGTGCACAGGCAGTTTCCATTGCTGTCCCTCTACACTGCAGGTAGAACTGGTTGTTAAAGATGAAGTAGTTTTTCTTCAGTACAATTTCCAATAATTTTATAACAAATTCATTATGACTTGAATCTTCTTCATTAGTCATATTAAGGTAATATTGTACTGCTTCAAGTCCCAGATCATGCTTAATGCTGGTGTAGAGGGCTTCGACATCGGCAGTAACTAGCCAAGTAGTAGGTCCCATTTGGATATCTTGGAGTTGTTGTAATGTTTCCATAGTGTCCTTAATGAAAGAAGGTATTTGGGTAAGAAACTCCCTCAATCTTATGTCAATGTATTGACTTGCCTTCTCTGTAAGGTTTTCGTTACCAGACACTATGGGGCGTCCGGGTGGATGTTTTTGATCTTTATGTACCTTAGGGATCAGGTAGAAGGTAGCTACCTTCGGGTGATTGACGGTTAGAAATCTTTTTTCTTTATTGCTGATGATATTGTTGGTTCTGGCATTTGCTATCATATCATTATATTGAGTATGGAACTGTTCAGTCGGATTACTCCACAGTTTTCGATAGCAGGTCTGGTCTGATAATTGTTTATTGGCTTCTTTAAGATATTGGTCGGTTGGCCAAATTACAATATTTCCACCTTTGTCAGCTTTACGTATGATGACATCGTTCCAGCCTTGAATTTCTGAAAGAGCTTTTTTCTCTTGTTTTGTCAAATTCATTGGAGGAGGTTTCACTGTCAATTCAGATATTTCTTTACACACTATATTATTAAATATCTGTATGCTCGGACTTTTGGAAGAGGGTGGTATATATTTGGATTTGGTGGTTAGATTCTTTCTCCAGTTTTGTGATGGACTTTCTTCATTTTCACTTAAGAGATCTTCCATATCCTGAAGTAGTAATAATTCTTCTGCAGTCCAGTTGAATTCAAGTCCTTCATCTTTTTGATTTTGAATGTCCAAATATTGTCTTCTTAAAAGTAACTTTCTTAGATATAATTGTATATCTTTCACATTTTCAAATTTGTCCATAGAGACACTAGGGCAGAATGACATGCCCTTTGAAAGTAATGAGATGTGATCTTCAGAGAGCATTTTTTTGGATAAGTTTAAGACTTTCATAGTTTCATTTTTATCTTCGAGAAGGGGCTGGGGCTTCTTTTGTACAGTTTGTTCCCCTGTCTTGTTTCTCGTACACTTCGTGTTCTGGTTGCTTTTTTGTTGGCCCCCCCTACCTCTTCTGGTGGATCTGAATTTAAAGTTACATCTCCATCTAAAAAATTCTTCCTCTTTCTTCCATCAGTCTGAATTTGCGTTTGATTAGATGAGACAGGATTAGGAGGTTCATCATTGGGGTTGTCAGAGTCCTCGCCCTCAGTTTCTGTATCACTTTGAATAATAGTTACCCTGTGGCGATTGGAAAAGTTGCCGGTATTGAACTTCTTTTTCCATCTATATACTCTGTTATTCTGAAAGTCTTCAATATCTCTGTTTAGTTTCCCCATTTTAGTTTGCTTAATCTCAGCTTCATATCTGTCTAATTCTTTTTGGTATTTTTTATACGCATTCTCAAACTCTTTCATAGTTTCATATTGCTTCAATTGTGTGTTCTGGGTTTTGATTAATTCCTCCAGTCTATCATACTCAGCGATATCATGCTTTATTAATATGCTCATTAGTTTATTTGAGCATTCAGATAATGCCGTTTCCCATTCTAAAGTCAATTCCGGTTGTTTAAATTCAAAGGCAGGAAATAATTGTATCCTAAGGCCCCTAGGTATTAAATTCTTTTCGATGTACTTGTCGAAAAAATGATGGTTCCATCAGAGCAGAAAGCAATTGGTTAACCAAAAAGGGAACTTTTAAGTGCATGTCTAGAAATTGTGCCACATGTGAAGTAATTGCCTTGGGTGTTGATTTTGAAAGATTTACAACAAAAGAAAGTTTCAAAATTGAACATTATGCTAACTGTGGCACAAGCTTCATTATTTATCTTATTGAATGTGTACTTTACCATGAACAATATCTAGGACAAACTTCACATTGCCTATGGTCAAGAACAGGGGAGCACAAAAGAGATATCAAGAATTACAACAAAGACTCAAATGTAGCACGACATTCCAACTGTTTGCATTTTACGAATCAGTCTAGATTTACTGTTAGGGTCATTGACTTGGCAAGAACACCAATTAGGTGGAAACAAATATAAGATCCTGTCAAGAAAATAATTACAGGGAGTGCAGAATTATTAGGCAAATGAGTATTTTGACCACATCATCCTCTTTATGCATGTTGTCTTACTCCAAGCTGTATAGGCTCGAAAGCCTACTACCAATTAAGCAAATTAGGTGATGTGCATCTCTGTAATGAGAAGGGGTGTGGTCTAATGACATCAACACCCTATATCAGGTGTGCATAATTATTAGGCAACTTCCTTTCCTTTGGCAAAATGGGTCAAAAGAAGGACTTGACAGGCTCAGAAAAGTCAAAAAATAGTGAGATATCTTGCAGAGGGATGCAGCACTCTTAAAATTGCAAAGCTTCTGAAGCGTGATCATCGAACAATCAAGCGTTTCATTCAAAATAGTCAACAGGGTCGCAAGAAGCGTGTGGAAAAACCAAGGCGCAAAATAACTGCCCATGAACTGAGAAAAGTCAAGCATGCAGCTTCCAAGATGCCACTTGCCACCAGTTTGGCCATATTTCAGAGCTGCAACATCACTGGAGTGCCCAAAAGCACAAGGTGTGCAATACTCAGAGACATGGCCAAGGTAAGAAAGGCTGAAAGACGACCACCACTGAACAAGACACACAAGCTGAAACATCAAGACTGGGCCAAGAAATATCTCAAGACTGATTTTTCTAAGGTTTTATGGACTGATTAAATGAGAGTGAGTCTTGATGGGCCAGATGGATGGGCCCGTAGCTGGATTGGTAAAGGGCAGAGAGCTCCAGTCCGACTCAGACGCCAGCAAGGTGGAGGTGGAGTACTGGTTTGGGCTGGTATCATCAAAGATGAGCTTGTGGGGCCTTTTCGGGTTGAGGATGGAGTCAAGCTCAACTCCCAGTCCTACTGCCAGTTTCTGGAAGACACCTTCTTCAAGCAGTGGTACAGGAAGAAGTCTGCATCCTTCAAGAAAAACATGATTTTCATGCAGGACAATGCTCCATCACACGCGTCCAAGTACTCCACAGCGTGGCTGGCAAGAAAGGGTATAAAAGAAGAAAATCTAATGACATGGCCTCCTTGTTCACCTGATCTGAACCCCATTGAGAACCTGTGGTCCATCATCAAATGTGAGATTTATAAGGAGGGAAAACAGTACACCTCTCTGAACAGTGTCTGGGAGGCTGTGGTTGCTGCTGCACGCAATGTTGATGGTGAACAGATCAAAACACTGACAGAATCTATGGATGGCAGGTTTTTGAGTGTCCTTGCAAAGAAAGGTGGCTATATTGGTCACTGATTTGTTTTTGTTTTGTATTTGAATGTCAGAAATGCATATTTGTGAATGTTGAGATGTTATATTGGTTTCACAAGTAAAAATAAATAATTGAAATGGGTATATATTTGTTTTTTGTTACGTTGCCTAATAATTATGCACAGTAATAGTCACCTGCACACACAGATATCCCCCTAAAATAGCTAAAACTAAAAACAAACTAAAAACTACTTCCAAAACTATTCAGCTTTGATATTAATGAGTTTTTTGGGTTCATTGAGAACATGGTTGTTGTTCAATAATAAAATTAATCCTCAAAAATACAACTTGCCTAATAATTCTGCACTCCCTGTATATTGGATTTGGAAATTGGATACCAGGGTACCCCTGAGTTTAAACAAAGAATGGGATATTAGCTATTTTGTAGAATAGTTCCCCTTAATGTTATTACAAAATAGTGTACATGAAACACTGACATTGGTGCCTTAATATACTATGTCTTTACCGTGACCTAATTAGGACTTAATAGATTAATGTAGAGTTTGATTTCCGATTTTTGGTTCTGGGCTCTCAGTATCAGCTAAAGAAATATATATATATATATATATATATATATATATATATATATTTATTTACATGAGATTAACCTAATCTGATGCATTGATTAATTATAGGCAATCTAATGTAGAATATGTCTTATATTGTATGAATCTCTGTTTAAAATTGTTTTAAAATTGTTTAAATTGTTTCAAAGTTGTATAAAATTTTGCTTAAGATTATCTTACAAAATTTGTTTCAAAATTTGTTCAATTTGGCTATATTGAGGCTAATTTTCAGAATGTGATACTATATATTATATGTTTTTGCAGAAAACGTAAGCGGAAATGCAGCTTTATATCTTTTGATCTGATTGTATCTTTCATTTTGATTTTAACATACCTTTGTAACGCACAATTATTTGTTTGTTTCAGGTTTCTAAGGAAACCATCTTTTTTTAGCAAGGTGATTGGTTGTAACTAAGTATAAAAGGCGTGCTATGTTAATGTGGGGTTATCCTATGATTAAGTGCTGCACGGCATGAAACATGTTAGGACCCCGCCTCCTCCTACCATTGTGATCACTGTGTGAGAATTTGTTTTTACCTTTTTGATCAGTAACGGGTTACATGTTTTTATCCAAGGATCACTGGAGTGCTGCCTCTTTCACTTAATTTTGAAGATCATTAATTTCCCTGATCCTCTTTCCCTGACAAAATCTTTTTGTGTTTGGTATTAACTATAAACATCCTACCCTTGCAGTACTTAATATACTGGAGTAGAGATGTGAAGTTATTATATAATCATTCTACCATGCTTAAAATGTTAAAGGTAAGAGGCATAGATGCAGCAACTTAATGTGTCATTTACTTTTAAATTGAAATGTCATTCTCTATTATTTCAGGAGACATCCAATCGTCAACCACTAATCCAAAATGAGGAAATTGCAATAACTCTGTACATACATCTGGCAGTATTGCCATATTGGACTGAAGCATTTTTAAAAAAAACATAAGAAGTGGAAGACCTAGAACTTGAGGACTTTTAACCTTACTATAAAGTAAACTTAGCATTGCAGGCTACATACGCTACACTTCTTGTCCATGGGACCAGGGCATTTTAAGATGGAGTTTGGTAGACAATGGGCACTTCTAGGGAGTTCATGGTTAGAATTTTTAGTCAACCAGATTCATGGTCAGATCGGTTGGGTCAGGCTTTTTGGCATTCTTGGAAAGTCTAAGGTGGACTTTTCTAGAAACTAGGAAATTATATAATTACTGATGCTAATGTATGTCTCGGACAATCAAGTGCAGAAAATTGCCCACAATGCTAAATATTAAGGTGACAATGGTAGCAGACATTATTTTCTATTTTTTATTACCCTTTTTTCTTTTCTTTTTTTTCTCCTTCTTGGTCTGGGTAGAGCACTGGGCATGTTTTAAAAGAAAGGAGGGGGGGGGCAAAAAAGTACTACTTTAAATTTAGAGCAAACAGAAATGTTGAGGTTTGTTACAGTAATAAGTGGGATGCATAACACCTTTAGAACAACATACAAGCAATGATCCTTACCCTGGTTTTTTTTAGAGCATTTAAATTGAGTAACAAGAGACCAAAGTGAGATCTAATTGGTTACATGCTACACTAAAATTTATTTCACATGGAATCCCCATGGACATTTTCACATCTTAGCCAATAGCTGTGTGGTAAATTGGCTTGGCGTTTATGGTAGCCGGATTTACCGCACGGCTATTGGCTAAGAGGTGAAAACGTCACTTCTTAGCCAAAATTTTTTTTAGCCGTGCACTGCTGTAAGAGCTAAGAGCAGCGATCGATTGAATCAAATAAAGGAGCTTTCAACATTAAGTATCATATACTTCATTAATGAAAGTGCCCTTTATTTGTTTCAATAGTAAATCCTAGCGTTTGTAAAATGCTAGGATTTACTTTCACTTTAAACACATTAATTTTGATTTCCAATTATTATAATATTCATCCCAGCTTTTACTTGGATGATAAAGGTGGAACTTGGTTTATCAAATTGCATTTTATTATTAGTCATTTAATAATAAAGATACTATTGGGCTAAATTAATTTAATTGTGGCTAGTTTGAAATATAAAATACTACTATGACTAAGGTCCTTTGTTACAAAGTATACAATCAAACTGCTGAACTTTGGACTAATATACACATATTTATAAAAAAAATAATAATAATATGTTTCTATATTTGTACAAACACATAGCAAAACATGTAGAGTACACTTACACTATTATTGAGATAATTATTTAAGACTGAATTCAGTGAGTGAAAATATTTAGTGTGATTTTGGTATGTTAATTGTAATTAGCACTTGGTGTTATTAGAATTATTATAATTTAATTAAAAAAGCAACATATTACAAAGAGCTATTTATTATAATTTAATTAAAAAACAACTTATTACACTGAGTTGTTTATTATAATTTAATTTGAAAAGCAACATATTATACTGTTATTTATTATAATTTAATTATAAATCATAATGCAGCATACTATGCAGTTTTAACAAAGACTTTAGAGGTTACCAGAGAATTGTGGCAAACACATTAAGGGTCTATTAAATCCCTAAGAATAAAGGTTTTGCTGGGTTTTCAATCTTTATTTCAAGACTGGAGACAGACACTACCTGCAATGGAAAATGTGAACCAATTGGCAACACAAGACGTGACTAAGGGGCCAATTTATTATAGTGCTGTAGCAGATCATGTCAACCGCACATTGATAAATGCCGACAGCATACATGCAGTCTGCATTTATCATTGCACAAGGATTTCTTGTTAAATGCTTGTGCAATGCCGCCCCCTTCACATATGCGGACAATCGGCCGCTAGCAGGGGGTGTCAGTCAACCTGATTGTATCAGATTGGGCTGATTGCTGTCTGCAGCCTCAGAGGTGGCAGACGAATTAAGGAGCCATGGTCTAATGACCACTGCTTCTTCAGCTTCAGGCGGACCTGAAGCAGAGTGGGTCGGAAGCAGCATCCGCTGCTTCATAAATCGACCCCATAGACACAACCTTAAATATCAGATTAAACGATATGACAAGGAAACATGAGAGTGCAGCTTTTCTAGAGCAAAAGGAATGTGACTTCATTAAAGTTCATAACACCTGAACTGTCCAAAGACCTCCATCTACTCTTTCTTTTGCTTCTCATGTTCAGTGGAGTACCAGTTCCACAGAGCTTAAGAGCTTAACATAACATCTTACATTTTGCCCCTCTTCTTGTGTATAAGTCCAGGACAAGAGTGTGAGATACAAATATACATGGGTTTGATATAGCGAGTGCAAACATCTCAATTTCGCTCTCTCTCTGTCTATATATACACCAATCAAAAGTTTGCACACCTACTCATAGACGGATTATTGTTACTATTTCACACTTTTTTTAATAATAGTCATGAAAACTATAAAATAACACAAATGGATCAAGAAATGACCTCAAAAAGTTAGATATACCTTTCCAATAGTCTTAAAGGACTGTTGCTACCCAATTCATCTTTATTGGGTTCATGTCAGGAGACTGTGGAGGCCAAGTCGTCACAGAATGAAAAATGAAGAACGCCAGTTCTTTTATGTACTCAAGATTATGCAACATGAATTTTACTGCAGATCTATTATGTACTGCTATTAATGTACCAGGAATATCCACCATGCAGATGTTAGTGTGCACTAGTCTATCGCATGAATGATAACAAGTAACGTTAATACACCTTAGCGAATACATTTTTGTGATCCACATGTTAGACCCAATAGAAAGAGTGCATATTCCCTAAAAAAATATATCAAATGAGACTTCATAGTTAAATTGTTTTGAGCTTTCTGAAATAAGGTATTTATTTATGCACCATAATAATGATTGGTTGGAAGGAAAATAAAATACTGAAGCCTTATTATTCTAATGCAAAATATACTATAATCCATTAGGTAAGTCATTATTACATTACTGATCCTAGACAGCTGTCTGATTCAGGATCCACAAGCATTGCACTTACTTAGCAGAACATAGTCAGTGAGCTATACAGGAGTGGTTGTTGCATGTCCACCCAATACTTGCAGCACCTGAGCAGGTCTTTACCTATGCGTTTAATCATTTCATTAAGGCAAAATGACATTCTCTAATGGTTTTAGTGCATGTACGTTTTGCATTATAAGGTCCCTGAAAATGTTTCATTTTATTGTAGTATGCATTACTGATTCCTTACTATAATGAGTGCAGTCACAGTTTCAGTTCATAAAGAGATTCCATTATGAATTTTCATTGTCAAATATGAATATCTCGGGAACCATAAACCTACACTGCATAGCATGTGGTTCACTATATTTGAAGTGAATTCATTTAATATTTTTTTAAACAAAGGGTCCATGTACAGTGAGAAAAGTCAAAACTACAGCCAGAGAGAACAGTATTTTTTGCCCATCTAGTAGCTTTTTTGAAGTCAGTAAATTTCAATAATATTTATAGATACATTTGTTTTAAAATATGTCATCTTCACTTTAGTTCTGGACAAATATTTTTTTAGGATCAGCAAAATGTTTTTAGCTGATCCTAACATACAGAACAAATATATTTTTTTATTTTGGTTTATAATTATATGTTACACTCTTCTAAATACTGACAGCTTCCATAGTCCCTGGTGTGTAATTATTTCTTAAAGGGATATGAAACCCACATTTTTTCTTTCATGATTCAAGTAAAGCTTGCATTTTAAGCAACTTTCTAATTTACTCCTAATATCAATGTAGCCACCAATCAGCAAGCACTACTAAGGGTGCTAAACCAAAAAAAATGGTCTGGCTCCTAAGATTACATTCCTACTTTTTCAAGTAAAGATACCAAAAGAACGAAGAAAATTGATAATAGGAGTAAATTAGAAAGTTGCTTAAAATTGCATGCTCTATCTGAATCATGAAAGAAAAAAATGTGGGTTTCATATAGCTTTAATAATTTTCAGAAAATTAAATATTGTAACCTTTACAAAATTTACACAAACCATATAGAGATACATTTATCAGACAACGAACAAAAGTAATCTTGATAGGAAAAAATATTCTGCATGTGTTGCAGCATTCAAAACTCCGATTTTTTCATTGTTTTTTAAAAATAGCTAATAGCATTCCCAACCATAGGGACACTAATGTCACCAAATACATTTAAAGTCCCCAATGACACCTGATTGATGTGAGAGACTACAGCAATTTGTCCTGTTCATCTAAAAACCCTGCACCAATTTCATGCTCCACCCTGTTTTGTATAGACACACACAAAGTAAGGTACACTGTCTGTTGTGTTCAGACAGATATAAAGCTTATTAAAAGTAAGCATACCATGCATGGTTAAAAAGGCCACTAAAGTCAAAATGAATGTTTCCTGATTCAGATAAATCGTGTAACTTAAAAAACCTTTCCAATATACTTTTGTTATCAAAACGTGCACATTCCTTTTATATATGCACTTTCTGAGGCTCCAGCTCCTACTGAGCATGTGCAAAGTGCACAGTATATGTGTATATTCATTTTGTGATTGGCTGATGGCTGTCACATGATACAGGGGAGAGAAAGAAAATTATATTATCTTTTAACTTTGGCAAAAAATATTCTACAGCTCATTTAAAATACAAATTAAAGGGCTGTGACATTGTCATTTTATTTTGCATTTGTCAATTATTCAATTCTACTGCATTTAGTGGTCCTTTAAACTGTGAAAAAAACACTGCATTTAAACTGGTATAATACTACTGTTGCTCTCTGTTTCCCTTCTAACTTTAGGCCAGATTGCAAGTGGTGCTCTAACAGTCACGCTAAACAATATCGCAAACTCGCTAGCTTGCTGGCATGTTACAAGTTAAGAGGGTGCGCTTAAGTATAAATAAAATTTATGCTCATTGAGCTAGTGCGAGTGAAGGCATTGGGGTAGATTTAACAAGCAGCGATGCTGCCATCTACCCCCGTAGTTTCCTGCTCGCCGGAAACAGAAGTTAAGGTGTGAAAAGGTGGCGGACTGCAAGCACCCCGATCAGATACGATCGGGATTTACATTCCATTGTTTTTCTATGTGAAGAACATTGGAATGTAAAATATTTATAGCTACCATTGGGTTTAGCGCTCTAGGTCTAACCCAGTGTTGGGTTAGACAAGCGATAAGTGTTTTTTTTAAACTGCTCTCCATTGAAGTCTATGGGGAGAAGTTAACGCGGCAACAATATCCTAAGCTCTAAATTTAGTGCGCATTGGGTTTTTGCTCACTCTAACTTTTTACTTTCAAATTTTAGTACACACATTAACCTGCCCGTGTTTTTATAAAAAAAAAAATATTTAGCATGCCACTTATAATCTGGCCACTTATCTGTAAAAGAGACACAAACTCAGGGGTAGCAAATAAATCCAATACTATTTTGGTGTTATAACCAAAAAAAGGTTTGTTGCTCTTTTGCAGAATCTCCCCTAAATGTGGAGTCTCAGTTTTAGGGAAAGATATGCTGTGTGCGTATTTATATTGAAATGGATTAATGTCCCAAGTATAGAGTTACCTTTAGTAATATCTTAGGCCTGTATTTTAGTATTTGTGGATATTTCCCAGAATAAATGTACAAGTAATCCAGAAAACAAAGTGACTTAAGCTTGGAAAACAAACAGTCCCGCATACAACCGTCTTCACACACTCACACAGGCAAAATATATATATACAAGTATTTACATTGAGGATCCGGTTACATGAATGAGCAGAGTTTAAGCAATCAAGTGAAACTTTCCGGTTTACAGGAGTATGGCTATTATATCGCTTACCGGAGCTTCCAGCTGAAGATAGAAAGTGAGATAGTGCTCTCAATACTTAGCGTCTGCAGCGTGTGGAGCGGAACGCTGTGTGAGTGTGACTTCCGGGTGTTGCGTAGGAGAGATCAGCTGGAGCAGGCTGAGCAGGAGAGTTGGGAGACTCAGCAGATGATCCGGAATGAGAACGGAGGCAGTGAAGGGAATTCACAAACAAAGGTAATTCCTGGAAAGGAATTATAGCGAGATGACCTGAAGATTATGTAGAGAGGTTCAGAGTTTCAGGAATAAGTGTACTCTAAGAATCAACACCAATAATCAGGCAGGGATAAGGTGTTAACAGGTGGTTTATATAGAGAGAGGAAGTAGGTGGGAGGGATATACCTTAAAGGTATATCACAGTTCCCCCCACTCAAGGGACCCCCCTCAGAGAAGCCGGACAAGGCTTGAAAGGATTCCTGTGATGGAAACGTCTCAGAAGAACTGGAGCATGAACATCAGAATGAAGCTGCCAGGAATTCTCCTCCGGTCCGTAACCCCTCCATTTCACAAGATATTCCAAACGTCCGCGACGTAACCTAGAGTCAAGAATTTTCTCCACCTCAAATTCTTCCTGACCATCAAGAACAACAGGAGTCGGAGGAACTGCGGATTGTCCAAGAGGATCAGATTTATAGGGTTTCAGTAGAGACACATGAAACGAATTGTGAATCTTGAAATCCCTTGGTAGAGTTAGTTTAACTGCATTGTCATTGAGAATCATCTCTATGGGGAATGGACCTAAAAACTGATTTGCCAGTTTTTTACTAGGCAGTTGTAATCTGAGATGTTTTGTAGACAAGAGTACCAAATCACCAGTTTTATAAACTGGTGTTTGTCTGTGTCTCCTATCATAATAAAACTTCTGCCTATCCTTTGCTTCAGTGAGATGGGTTTTTAATAAATCCAGTCTTGCTTGTAGAGTAAAGGCATAATCCATGGCACTTGGAGAATTTACAGGTGACTTAGCGAGAGTGATGGATGTTGGATGATAACTGTAGGTTGCAAAGAATGGTGTCATTTTTGTGGATGAGGAGATGGAGTTGTTGTAGGAAAACTCAGCTAATGGTAAATAGGAGATCCAATCATCCTGCAAATGGGTGATGTAACACCGAAGATATTGTTCCAAAGTTTGATTTAATCTCTCCGTTAAGCCATTAGTCTGAGGGTGAAAAGCCGTGGAATACCTAACATCAATTTTCAAAAACTTATTAAGGGATCTCCAAAAAGAAGAAGTAAACTGGGTTCCACGGTCAGAGATTATGACTTTGGGTAACCCAGGAAGACGTACAATTGAGTCTATAAAAGCTTGAGCAGTGATTTTAGCAGTGGGTAAACCTATTAAGGGCGTGAAATGAGCTAATTTTGTCAAATGATCTATTACCACAAATAGAGTATCGTATTTTTGTGATTTGGGTAGATCAACTATAAAATCCATTGATATTACGCTCCAGGGTTTATCAGGTATTGGTATGGATGTTAATAAGCCAATTGGTTTTTTGTGTTCCGATTTGTTGCGTGCACAAACATCACAATAGGAGACATAATCGTATATATATTGATCAATATGTGGCCACCAGAAATACCTTTTTGTTAACTCTATTGTCTTCTGTATGCCTGTATGTCCAGACAAGACATTATCATGGGTATAGGACAAAACGGTTTTTCTAAGCTGAGGTGGAATATACAATCTGTCTTTGTGATAGAATAAATTATTTGATGGATCTTTAATACAAGAGTCTGGTATCTCTGTATCTTTGGAGAGAGCAGTTAGAACTTCCGTTTCGAAAGTTGTGAGGGCTCCAATAATCTTATTCTCAGGTATTATTGGAGTAGTAGTAATGAGATGTGGTTGATTATCATACTGTCTGGATAAGGCATCAGCCTTAATGTTTAAAGTTCCAGGCTTGTATGTTAATTGAAAATTAAATCGATCCAGAAACAAGGACCATCGAACTTGACGGGCAGAGAGGGTCTTATTTGTTTTAAGGAATTCTAAGTTTTTGTGATCAGTATAAATCTTGAAAGGTTCTAATGTACCTTCCAAGAAATGCCTCCAATGTTCTAACGAGTTTTTTATAGCTAAAAGCTCTTTATCACCAATGCTATAGTTCTTTTCAGCAGGTAAATAAGTTTTAGAGTAGAAGGCTATGGGGTGGAGATCGTTAGTATGTTTATCTTGCTGTGACAAGATTGCTCCTATACCAGAGTTTGACGCATCTACTTCTACTATAAAAGGTAGTCGATAATCAGGTAAGCTTAAGACTGGTGCTGTGGTAAAACTTTTCTTTAGAGTATTGAAAGCATTTTGAGCCTCATCTGTCCATAAGTATTTGTTTTTACAAGTAGTTAAAAACGTCAGTGGTTTTACTATGGAAGAGAAATTTTCAATAAACTTTCTATAAAAATTTGCAAATCCTAGAAACCTTTGTAAAGCCTTAATGTTTGTAGGAATTGGCCAATCTAGGATAGTGGTAATTTTATCTGGGTCCATTTGGACTTTATTTGGTGTTATAATAAATCCCGAAAACTTTATGTGATTAGTGTGAAATATACATTTTTCCTGTTTTGCATATAACTTATGTTCTCTAAGTCTTGTTAGAACCCATCGTACATGTTTCTCATGATCAGCAAGTGTTTTGGAATATATCAGAATATCATCTAAATAAATGATGACACATATGTCAATTAAGTCATGGAATATTTCGTTAATGAAATATTGAAAGGTTGCCGGGGCGTTGCAAAGACCGAAAGGCATTACATTGTATTGATAAAGCCCGTACCTAGTTCGGAATGCGGTCTTCCACTCATCGCCCTTTTTTATTCGGATCAAATTATAGGCACCTTTTAGGTCGAGTTTTGTGAATATTGTGGCCTCAGACAGTCTTTCTAGTAATTCTGGGATTAAAGGTAAGGGGTAATGATTTTTTATTGGGATTTTATTTAGAGCTCTATAATCAATAATTGGTCTGAGTGTACCATCTTTGTTTGTTACGAAAAACATACCGGCTGCAGCAGGTGATGTGGAATGAGAGATGAATCCTTTTTTGAGGTTTTCATCTAAATAGGAACGTAAATCAGAAAGTTCTTTTTGAGACATAGAATAAACTCTTCCATGAGGTATTTGAGAGCCAGGGATTAAATCAATTGGGCAGTCAAATATTCTATGAGGAGGGAGGTTTTCAGCCTCCTTTAAGTTGAACACATCCTCCAAATCCTGATAAACCACTGGTATCGGTTGGATACTAGCAATGCTTGCATGAGGATAGCAAGTATTCTGACAATAACTAGAATTTAATGAGATTTTATGGAGTGACCAGTCTATTGAAGGGTTATGGGTTTTTAACCAAGAGTAACCTAGAATTATGTTGTGCATAGAGATTGGTATTATATCAAAAGATAAGTACTCTGAATGTGAAGTAGATATTGTAATCTGAAGTGGTATAGTGTGATGCGTTATGGGTCCTTTTTGTATGGTGGAACCATCTATTAATGTAACGTACACAGGAGTTTGTTTGCACACCGTGGGTATTTTATTAGCAATAACATAATTTGTGTCAATATACACCCCAGAAGCCCCTGAATCGACAAAAGCATTAGTCTGAAGATTGTTTTGGTCCCACTGTAAAAAGAGAGAGGTGATTAATTGATCTGTTTTGTTATCATTGTATAAATGTTCTAAAGTTATTTTCTTACCCTTCTTTTGTTTTTCCAACAAAGGACAGGTTGAGACTGCATGCTCTTTATTTGCGCAATATAAGCACAAATTGGAAAGACGGCGCCTGGTCTTTTCTTCAGGGGATAGTGGACCCCTAATGGTTCCTATCTCCATGGGAATGGAACTTGTAGGAACTTTTTCATGCAGTGGATTTGATGAGTAGAAATGTTTAGGAGGATTTTCAAAACTTCCTTTCTCTGCCTTTCTTTCTCGAATTCTGCGATCCAGAGTGGTACTTAATTTTATTAACCCTGCAAGACTTTCAGGCATGTCTAGGCGAGACAACTCATCTTTCAATACTTCAGATAATCCTAGACGAAATTGGTTGTGTAAACTGACTTCATTCCATAAAGAATCGCTGGCCCACATCTGGAAGTCTGTGGTGTATTCCTCCACGGTTCGTTTTCCCTGTTTCAGGGAGCGTAGTTTAGTCTCAGCTATAATTTGAGTGTGGGTATCTTCATATAATTCAGACATGGCTGAAAAGAAATCCTCTAGGGAATCCAATATAGGGTTATTAGACTCAAAAAAGCGATTTCCCCATGTTCTGGGTTCACCTGTGAGATATGAAATTGCTGTGCACACTTTTATTCTCTCAGAATGATATGTGCGGGGCTTGAGAGAGAATAACAACCCACATGCATTTTTAAAATCCCTAAACGTGGATCTTTTACCAGAGAAAGGGATAGGAGGCTGAACCTGTGGTTCTGGTATTTCTGAGGGTTTAGGGGTTAAACACTCTTTCATTAGAGTTCTTAAAGTGGCAGTCTCTGCTTGTACCTCTGTTAACCCACGAGCCAGATAATCCAATTTTTGATGGATATTATTAAAGACAGTCTGAATCTCTGTGGGGTCCATTTTATTATGGATAGATATACAGCAGAGATTTTTTAGGGCCTGATTATACTGTTATAACCAAAAAAAGGTTTGTTGCTCTTTTGCAGAATCTCCCCTAAATGTGGAGTCTCAGTTTTAGGGAAAGATATGCTGTGTGCGTATTTATATTGAAATGGATTAATGTCCCAAGTATAGAGTTACCTTTAGTAATATCTTAGGCCTGTATTTTAGTATTTGTGGATATTTCCCAGAATAAATGTACAAGTAATCCAGAAAACAAAGTGACTTAAGCTTGGAAAACAAACAGTCCCGCATACAACCGTCTTCACACACTCACACAGGCAAAATATATATATACAAGTATTTACATTGAGGATCCGGTTACATGAATGAGCGGAGTTTAAGCAATCAAGTGAAACTTTCCGGTTTACAGGAGTATGGCTATTATATCGCTTACCGGAGCTTCCAGCTGAAGATAGAAAGTGAGATAGTGCTCTCAATACTTAGCGTCTGCAGCGTGTGGAGCGGAACGCTGTGTGAGTGTGACTTCCGGGTGTTGCGTAGGAGAGATCAGCTGGAGCAGGCTGAGCAGGAGAGTTGGGAGACTCAGCAGATGATCCGGAATGAGAACGGAGGCAGTGAAGGGAATTCACAAACAAAGGTAATTCCTGGAAAGGAATTATAGCGAGATGACCTGAAGATTATGTAGAGAGGTTCAGAGTTTCAGGAATAAGTGTACTCTAAGAATCAACACCAATAATCAGGCAGGGATAAGGTGTTAACAGGTGGTTTATATAGAGAGAGGAAGTAGGTGGGAGGGATATACCTTAAAGGTATATCACATTTGGTAACACATAGGAATGTGAGAATATATATGATCCTGTTGGTAGATGACAGAAAAATGCAGTAGGAATAATCAAATAGTCAAAAATGACAATCATTAGTCATTGTTGAATGATGGTTTATTTTCTATGAGATTTTATTTTTATATAAAAAAATAATATATATCATTTAGAAATTATTTTTTCAGTGCAAAGTAGAAGCTACATGTTCTGCTCCTAGTATCTTGCATTTGGGACATTGTGTTTGGTGTGCTGGTTTTCTTGGGGAGATTCCTAGGTTTAACTCACTGCAACCATTTTTTCTAGGTATATGAAAAATGTATTATTCGGATATTTGTTTATCAAACCAATTCCAAATATGGCAGCGTGTTAAAGTGTAACACACAAAGATCTGTGCATATTTAGATCTTTTGGTGTTGCACTTTAACACTAATATATCTGTCGACAAAAATAGACGAATGCTGCTACCCACTGCAATATTTGGTTCATTTAACAAAAGAATATCGGAATATTATTATTATACTTTATTTATAAAATGCCAACATATTCCACAGCACTGTCCATGGGTACAATTGATATAATTAAGAAAAACATACAATACTTGTAAGAGACAAGAAAGCATTTGACAAACAAATAAAGAAGAAATTAAAAGCCCTATTCCCGTGGGCAAAGTTGTCAAGGAATTTGGAGGTTGGCCCAAGAGGGCAATAGATGACTGCCACTCTGAGAGAGAGGGGGGAGAATGCTTGAATGCAGCGAACTTCAAAGGGGAAAAGGAGAGAGATGGGAGCGGAGGAAGGAGGGGGAGGGCAAGATCCCAACACTGCCACCATGTCACCTGGCCTAGGGTTATGGTTAAAGTGGAGAACACCATATGTTAGAGAAGCAATGGAAGCAGTGTCAGAAGAAGATAGCTAGGTTTTGAGTAACTGCTAAAAGATTGTAAGAGTTAGAAACAAACAGTTCGTGTGCAGTTGTAAGTTTGTTACAGCCAGAGGGGGATTTTAGTTTTTACTGTGGGAGATTGAGCAAGAGTGTGGAAGTTAGGTAATTGATATGGGGTTAGAGCTAGGAGAGATGTCACCAGCAGCAAGAAGTAGTAGAATTAGAAGTGAGAGAAGGTGAGAGTGAGACTTGTAGGAGCAGGTATAATTGGAGACTGGGAAATTAAATGGAGAAATGTTTCTAAGGAGACATATTAGTGCATGGGAGGACACCACAGGGATGAGAAAAGGGAGGATGAGCAATGAATGGTGTGGGGGTTATTGTTATTATTGTTAAAGGGACATGTAGTGAGTTTTTAGGAAAGGGGCAGATAGAAAGAACAAAAAAGACATGGAGAGCATAGTGCATGTGTATAATTAATGAGGATTAATTACCTGTTAATGGATTGTTATAATATGGAGATTGCCATTTCTTCCTCCAGTTATTATCTCAGATTACCACTTTTAACCTGGGCCCCTTAGAGAACCAAAGTTCAGAGAGCTGGGGTTATGATGTTTATAGCAGTGGAGGCTAGCTACTAGTGACTTAATGCTATACACCTGGCTATAGGCAGTCTGGCTACACAGGAGTTTCAAACTTGAAGATTAGATTGTAGGGAAAGAGACAAATTGTAGAAATGAGGGCTATAGTTACCCAGCTAAACATATTACAACAGATTTCAAAATAGTCATAAAAATCAAACAGATAAAAAATAAAACTGCTGACAGGACATGGAAATGGTTATTAGATAGTGATGAAAAGAGGCAAATGTTCATACCTGTAGAGAGATGAGATAGAGTTAGAACAATGGCAGCGTTCATGCTTTATATTCTTAGCATGGAATTTTGGATGAGAGCAGTGTGGATCTCCAGTTGTTAAATTTGCTACAAAGAAACAGTGCCCAAGAGAACCAAGGCTCAGAGAGCCAGGGTTATTATGTTTATAGCAGTGGAGGCTAACTAATTTTGCTCATACCTATTTTTTTTTCTATCTAGCATATATATAAGCAGACAGTATACTAAGTATATTGCTTTTAAAAGGAAAACTATAGGCTGAAACCTTTCATTGGCATTGATTATGCCCTACCTCAAGCAATTTATACTCTTAAAATAAATGATTTATGTTTAAAAGTTCAGCACAAACACATTTACAAGGAGATATTACTATGATATGCAGTCCAAATTTCAACCAATCCTAAAATGCAACACAAAGTATTTTGTTTATTTTTTTCTAATTAAATGACTCAATCATGTGCTTTTGTTTTATTTAGCTGCCAGTATTTAACGTAGCTTAGTGGTAGGTTCTAGGAAATTACGCTTATCCAAACTTCAGTGTATGTAAAATCTAAATTTTATTAATGATATAGAGGCAAATAATTTGCTCAGGACAGCATTTAAAAGCATCAATAATATAAGCATAAACTATATTAGAAGTAAAATAATGAACAAACTGCCTGAAAAATGGTGAACAATGAGAACACATTTGTTGTGGTCAGTGAAGTAAAAGACCAATCAGAGCAGTTCAAATGCTGAAACAGTGATCAATAACATTCAAATTGTCCTCTTTCCTTGGTGTGAAAAATTAAAATAAAGTTCATCTAAAAAATGTTATGCAGGTAAAACAAAATAACCAATGTTGAAGCAAAACTTTACATAACAGTGTAAACAGGAATTTGAAGAAACTTGAAAGTCTAGAAGTACAATTTTTGAAAACTGGAAGAGAAAAGTAATGTTGATTGTAGACCATAGATGAATGTTGGAGATTTGATTGATTGAAGAGATAATTCAAGCTCCTGTCGAGGAAGAGTTTGGAGCTAGGAAAGGAACAATAAAATATTAATATTTATATTCAAATATTTAGAATAAAAAAAATATTGATATTAGGGAGGGAAAAGGAAAAAAAGGTAGGGAGTAGGGAGTCTTTTGAAATGAATAGCTTTAAGGAGTCTTCAAACATGAAAATTACATCCAATAGAAATATCAGGTATGGGTCGATAAGTTCAAGAAATAACTGACCAAGCTAAATTAATAGATTAATAATCTAGACCTTGGTTAAACAGGAGAGATAGGTAATTTAATATTTGTGTTATAGAAGTTGAAAAGGGATCGAGATCTCTTTGTGAGCACCAGATATCACATCTAGACCCTGGGGAAATATAAGATTTTTTGGGTACCCGAGGCACACAAGTCTCTGAGGATTGAACTAGCTCCTGTAGAAAGGCATTTGCAGGACTAGAATCCAAGGAAATTGTCCAAGCAACTAGACTTAGAGGGTTTTGAGACAATAGAGGATATGTGTTCCCTAGATGATCCAAGAAGAGACAGGAAGAAGCAGAGGAGGTAGGTAAGACAGTAGGGAGGGATACCAAGGTTGATAGGGCCAAGGAGGGGATATTAGAAGTTGAGATCCCTGTGAACATAAGTTATTGTTCTGGAAATCATAATTAAAGGAGGTAATGCATATGGCCTTTGTAGGGGCTAAGATTGGAGAAATGCTTCTGTTGCTATAGACTCTGGGTCCAGCGCCAGCTGAAAAAGGGACAAATCTGAAAATTCAAGCAGGAGGCAAACATGTCTAGGATAAAAGGACCACTTAGAGAATGAATTTGTTGAAAAATCTCTTTGTGAATTTTCCAATCGCTTGAATCTCACAGATATCAGGAACCCCAATCTGCTGCAGTGTTCAAAGATCCCACGGAATGTATTCTGCTGAGATAAGAATGTTGTGGTTGAGACATTGATGAATTAGAGATGATGTTATGTCTCCGAGGAGTTTTGATTTTGTACCCCCTAAACTATTTAAATAAATTATAATAAATACTTAAATGAGAATAATAGTGGCATCAAATTGGTAGGAGAACAGAATACTGACAAAATTAATTTTCTAGATATAACTATTTCAGGTAACAGTGATACTGAAACCATTGAAACTGATTAGTACAAAAAAACATAAGGCTGGTAATACAATTATTGAGTATAACTTATGTAACCCACGCCACACAATGCATGGTATTCCCAAAGGACAATATATCAGGGCAAAGAGAAACTGCACAAATAGTAATAAATATGCAGAACAAGCAGAAATGATTACAAAACGTTTGAAGGATAAGGGTTATGATGACAGGATCTATATCAAGAAAGACCGGCACATCTTCTGTATAAAAATTTCCAAAATGTATTGCATCTGCCATTTTAAAGAAGATGCAATACATTTTGGAAATTTTTAAACAGAATATGTGCCGGCCTTTCTTGATATAGATCGTTTTTGGATTCCCCTCTTCTATACCTGGCACCTTACGCTGATCCACAATTGAGCCAAGATTGGTACACCTACAGTCACAAGGTCTTTGATGAAAGGAATGAAACAGCAAGCAGCATGGAGTGAGCACAGATGCAAGGGAGAGCGCTAAAACACCAACCTTGTAAAGTCAGCAGAGGCAGAAACAGAAAACCGGAACAACACAAATGTAACAGAGCCACCCTGTGACCAAGAAAAGGTGAAGATAACACCGGTCGGTTGGTAAGACATCTGTTGTTTTTTCCTGTATATGGAACTTTATATTTCCTGCTGTGAAGAGGCACTCTTCTCTCCTATACTCACTGACGCTATTATACAGTACGTTGGATATTGTTAGGTATCGCTACCCTGCTTATAGGGAACACTAGTGTTTTGAGCCTGCCTTTTTGATACTGCATGTTGTTTGTTTATGCTGTATTCATGTTCTGGGAGCTTGAACAGTATCAGGCATAGTGCTCACACTGCTGATTCCACTAGTACTTTGACGCCAATGAGATGAAAAAGAGGTGTTCTTTTGCTTCAAGTGGAATAGTTTATTATCTCATCTATTGTTGAGACTTTTTGAGTTTGTACATATTTCTGACTTTACAATTGTACATTCTTTCAATCACTATGGCACAAGGTTTGTGTGAAGAGGCAGAGGATAATGCATACTACTCCCTAACATCTATGGAAACCCTTGATGTCCTAGAACAGGACTTTGAGAAAAAAATTTCAGAGAATAACCTATCTAATCCCCTAGGTGACAAATTCCAACAGATGGAGAACCTTATGGTTAAAGAAACAAAGTTAAAATGGGATAAATGGACAATAGAGTGGTATATCCGTCTACAGATTATCCCTAGGGAGTTAAGTATTAGAAAGACAAGGATTTCATTAATCTCTGGAATGATTCACTATCTGAATGCTCACTTAAATTAATGTCACTGATTGTTGAATTTAAAGATGTACAGTTATGTAAAGTGAGAGAACTAATAAAAGCTTTACAATCAGAATTAGATTTATGCATTATAGAAAGTAAATACAAAGCATTTGATGGAGTGCTAAAAGAAACAATAGCTAACTTATAAAAAGAATTAACACAAATCAAGCATGAGAAGTACATGCGAGATCAAGCAGATTATAATTCAGGAAAAGTATATATATGGCAGGAAGGAACAGAAGCAGATCTAGGGATCGCAATCAGAAAAAAAAAACAAAGGGAAAAATGGTAATGTTAGCACTGACACAGATTCAGGAGAAGAAATACAATCTGAAACAGATAATGCTAATCAAATTTCTATTGAAACTGCATCTAGACCTAGTAATTTAAAACCTATACTTATACCTAGAGCAATTATTTCCATTGCCCCACGAACGAGTACCCTATTGCCAAGGATATTACACCTGGCCAGGGAAGGTAAAATCACAGGAAGCGTTGGACGGAAACCCAGCAAACCATCCAAAGGCTGGAGGGCACTGGCCCTAGCATATACGGCTTCAGTTAACCATAGCAACGTGCTACGTCAGAAGTAGCAGTCGGATACGCCCCAAGCTTGTGCGACAGCCCGAGACCAGAAACAGAGGGTTCCTTACTACAGCCGAGTATCTCCGTAAGTCCGACTTACCCTCCACTTAGAGCCGAGCGGGAGGTGTCACGTTTGGAGATGGGTAAGGGAGGGTGACGGTGAAGTGGCCCGGAACAGCGGTTGGCAGCAGTAGAGCAACAGAGAAAAATATGCAAGTATCTCACAAGAAAATTTCATTATTTTCTGAATTGTATATGCTGGTGTTGGAAGATTTTAAAAGACTTTCCTTTATTTTGTTTATCTGCTGGGGGAATAGCAGAAGCCCCACTGAACTGTATCACTAAGCAAATACTGGCTATTTTTTGAGAAAGACTCTCATCATAGAAAATACAATCTACACCTACCAGGAGAAGTGATAAAAATGTTATGTTTAGATTGCCTCAAATTAAAGAGCAAATTGATGTAATGTTGTATGGAACAACGCCTGTGCAATCCAACAGGGCTGTTAATAGCACTATAACAGGGCAGGATGTTAAAGGTGCAAAAAGTTGAAGACTACATTACTATTTTTCACTTTTAAGCTGAGAGTTGTTGACCCAGTGCATGGCTACTACAGCATCACCAATCTAAAGGCTGGGAGTTATGGAAATAAGACGGCTATTGGAAGGTGTATGGTAGTTGTGAGACTCACTAGCTTCAGCCGGTTTAATCTATAGATTGTGGGTTAAGCCCTTTTTCGTTAACCCTCTCCTTGTAGATCAATCAAGCTATTGGTATCGTGAGTGCAAGAGTGAGTCAGTGAGTGAGTGAAGGGGAGAAAAAATAGTGGGACATAACAGTCTGATACTGGGACAATATTTGTGTTTTGGACTATTGGTCAAAAGAAAAAAGAGGTCCTGTGTACAAGCAAGACATACTCTTCTCTTTCTTTGTAAACACATACGGCTAGATTTAGAGTTTTGTCGGTAACGACTCGCGTATCTAACGCTGGCTTTTTTCTGGCCGCACCTTTAAAATAACTCTGGTATTGAGAGTCCACAGAATGGCTGCGTTAGGCTCCAAAAAAGGAGCGTAGAGCATATTTAACGCAACTTCAACTCTCGATACCAGAGTTGCTTACGGACGCGGACAGCCTCAAAAACGTGCTCGTGCACGATTCCCCCATAGGAAACAATGGGGCTGTTTGAGCTGGAAAAAAACCTAACACCTGCAAAAAAGCCGCAGCCCCATTGTTTGCTATGGGGAAACACTTCCTACGTCTACACCTAACACTCTAACATGTACCCCGAGTCTAAACACCCCTAACCTTACACTTATTAACCCCTATTCTGCCGCCCCCGCTATCGCTGACCCCTTCATATTTTTTTTAACCCCTAATCTGCCGCTCCGTAAACCGCCGCTACTTACATTATCCCTATGAACCCCTAATCTGCTGCCCCTAACACCGCCGACCCTTATATTATATTTATTAACCCCTAATCTGCCCCCCACAACGTCGCCTCCACCTGCCTAAACTTATTAACCCCTAATCTGCCGAGCGGACCGCACCGCTATTATTATAAAGTTATTAACCCCTAATCCGCCTCACTAACCCTATAATAAATAGTATTAACCCCTAATCTGCCCTCCCTAACATTGCCGACACCTAACTTCAATTATTAACCCCTAATCTGCCGACTGGAGCTCACCGCTATTCTAATAAATGTATTAACCCCTAAAGCTAAGTCTAACCCTAACACTAACACCCCCCTAAATTAAATATAATTTTAATCTAACGAAATTAATTAACTCTTATTAAATAAATTATTCCTATTTAAAGCTAAATACTTACCCGTAAAATAAATCCTAATATAGCTACAATATAAATTATATTTATATTATAGCTATTTTAGGATTAATATTTATTTTAAAGGTAACTTTGTATTTATTTTAACCAGGTACAATAGCTATTAAATAGTTAAGAACTATTTAATAGCTAAAATAGTTAAAATAATTACAAATTTACCTGTAAAATAAATCCTAACCTAAGTTACAATTAAACCTAACACTACACTATCAATAAATAAATTAAATACAATTCCTACAAATAAATACAATGAAATAAACTAACTAAAGTACAAAAAATAAAAAAGAACTAAGTTACAAAAAATAAAAAAATATTTACAAACATTAGAAATATATTACAACAATTTTAAACTAATTACACCTACTCTAAGCCCCCTAATAAAATAAAAAAGCCCCCAAAATAAAAAAATGCCCTACCCTATTCTAAATTACTAAAGTTCAAAGCTCTTTTACCTTACCAGCCCTGAACAGGGCCCTGAAGAAGTTCAGCTCTTTTGCCTGTAAAAAAAAACATACAATACCCCCCCCCAACATTACAACCCACCACCCACATACCCCTAATCTAACCCAAACCCCCTTAAATAAACCTAACACTAAGTCCCTGAAGATCTCCCTACCTTGAGTCGTCTTCACCCAGCCGAGCCAAATTCTTCATCCAAGCGGAGCAAGAAGAGGTCCTCCATCCGGTAGAAGTCTTCATCCAAGCGGGGCAGAAGAGGTCTTCCATCCGATTGAAGTGTTCATTCAAGCGGATCGGAACAGCCAATAGAATGCGAGCTCAATCTGATTGGTTGATTGGATCAGCCAATCGGATTGAACTTGATTCTGATTGGCTGATTCCATCAGCCAATCAGAATATTCCTACCTTAATTCCGATTGGCTGATAGAATCCTATCAGCCAATCGGAATTTGAGGGACGCCATCTTGGATGATGTCATTTAAAGGAACCGTCATTCGTCGTTCAGTCGTTGGCCAGGATGGATGTTCCGCGTCGGAGGTCTTCAGGATGCTGCCGCTCCGCTCCGGATGAATAACGATAGAAGATGCCGCTTGGATGAACACTTCAATCGGATGGAAGACCTCTTCTGCCCCGCTTGGATGAAGACTTCTACCGGATGGAGGACCTCTTCTTGCTCCGCTTGGATGAAGAATTTGGCTCGGCTGGGTGAAGACGACTCAAGGTAGGGAGATCTTCAGGGGCTTAGTGTTAGGTTTATTTAAGGGGGGTTTGGGTTAGATTAGGGGTATGTGGGTGGTGGGTTGTAATGTTGGGGGGGGGTATTGTATGTTTTTTTTTACAGGCAAAAGAGCTGAACTTCTTGGGGTATGCCCCGCAAAGGGCCCTGTTCAGGGCTGGTAAGGTAAAAGAGCTTTGAACTTTAGTAATTTAGAATAGGGTAGGGCATTTTTTTATTTTGGGGGGCTTTGTTATTTTATTAGGGGGCTTAGAGTAGGTGTAATTAGTTTAAAATTGTTGTAATATATTTCTAATGTTTGTAAATATTTTTTTTATTTTTTGTAACTTAGTTCTTTTTTATTTTTTGTACTTTAGTTAGTTTATTTCATTGTATTTATTTGTAGGAATTGTATTTAATTTATTTACTGATAGTGTAGTGTTAGGTTTAATTGTAACTTAGGTTAGGATTTATTTTACAGGTAATTTTGTAATTATTTTAACTATTTTAGCTATTAAATAGTTCTAAATAGTTCTTAACTATTTAATAGCTATTGTACCTGTTTAAAATAAATACAAAGTTACCTTTAAAATAAATATTAATCCTAAAATAGCTATAATATAAATATAATTTATATTGTAGCTATATTAGGATTTATTTTACAGGTAAGTATTTAGCTTTAAATAGGAATAATTTATTTAATAAGAGTTAATTAATTTCGTTAGATTAAAATTATATTTAATTTAGGGGGGTGTTAGTGTTAGGGTTAGACTTAGCTTTAGGGGTTAATACATTTATTAGAATAGGGTTTAATAATTGAAGTTAGGTGTCGGCGATGTTAGGGAGGGCAGATTAGGGGTTAATACTATTTATTATACGGTTAGTGAGGCGGATTAGGGGTTAATAACTTTATTATAGTAGCGGTGCGGTCCGCTCGGCAGATTAGGGGTTAATAAGTGTAGGCAGGTGGAGGCGACGTTGAGGGGGGCAGATTAGGGGTTAATAAATATAATATAGGGGTCGGCGGTGTTAGGGGCAGCAGATTAGGGGTACATAAGGATAACGTAGGTGGCGGCTCTTTGCGGTCGGCAGATTAGGGGTTAATTATTGTAGGTAGCTGGCTGCGACGTTGTGGGGTGCAGGTTAGGGGTTAATAAATATAATATAGGGGTCGGCGGTGTTAGGGGCAGCAGATTAGGGGTACATAAGGATAACGTAGGTGGCGGTCGGCAGATTAGGGGTTAAAAAATTTAATCGAGTGGCGGCGATGTGGGGGGCGGGGGCTCGGTTTAGGGGTACATAGGTAGTTTATGGGTGTTAGTGTACTTTAAAGCACAGTAGTTGAGAGCTTTATGAACCGGCGTTAGCCCAGAAAGCTCTTAACTACTGACTTTTTTCTGCGGCTGGAGTTTTGTTGTTAGAATTCTAACGCTCACTTCAGACACGACTCTAAATACCGGAGTTTGAAAGATCCCATTGAAAAGATAGGATACGCAATTGACGTAAGGGGATCTGCGGTATGGAAAAGTCGCGGCTGAAAATTGAGCGTTAGACCCTTTTTTGAATGACTCCAAATACCGGCGGTAGCCTAAAACCAGCGTTAGGAGCCTCTAACGCTGGTTTTCACGGCTACCGCCAAACTCCAAATCTAGGCCATAGGTAGTCAACCTATACTATGTGCCCTAAAAAAGTTGTATTTTAGAATGCTTAGTTTAGCAACTCCAATATACTAGAGGCAGATAGGCTTGGTATAGGTTGACTAATTACAGGTCAGCTAAGTGGATGAGACAAGAGAGACAAAGCTTGTATACTTGCCTTTAGCTGTTTAAAAATCTAAGCGTATTGTACATTGGGGTATAATAATTATTCTTTTTTAACAGTATACTAATTAAATTTATTCAATTAGGTAAACTGTAGCTGTTAAGATTAGGTAGTAGCTTTATAGGTAATAAGGGCCTGCATAAAATAGGCTAAGTCACTGATATAAGAGTTTGAGGGTGAACTCAATACGTTGGTAAATAATTGTTTAATATCAACTATATAAAGGCTGTAGTGTTTAACACATCTTTTTAAAAAAAATATAATTAGGTTAAAATGTTAGCACTGTTTAGCATTATTTATGGATTGTATATGTTAAACCTGAGTTTGGTCTGGCGTCAGAAGCACTTTTAATTAGAGCTTTTTATATGCTCTTCTGATTATTTTGTATTTGTCTCTTGCTGCACTAAGGTCACATGTTTTTTTTTTTTTTTCGTTTTGTTTAATATCACGTTTACATTTAACATAATACTAAGTGGTATATCCGTCTACAGATTATCCCTAGGGAGTTAAGTATTAGAAAGTTTCCAACATAATACTAAGTGGAGAGTGTTGACTCCACCTATATTAATTTTGCTTATAAGTCACATGCACTGTTTTTTTCTTTTCCTTGAATGGAAAGATTTGTCACTTTATCAAAAGTTAAATCACCAGCAATGCCACCTAAACAACGAGAAAAAATCCCCAAAAGTCCTAACTTAGAACAGAGTATGGAGATACATGGATTACAATTGGGTAACTATGACCCTCAAAGTTTACTACAGCAAATATCTGATTTAATACTCCCACAGTTCAATGTAATTAAAGTAGAAATTTCAGGCCTGACGGAAGAGATAAGACAGTTTGCCAGTAGACTAGTGGAGGCAGAAACGAGAATATCTGACCTAGAAGATCAGATGAGTTCTCAAGAAAAAGTATATAAAGCCCACCAAGACATAATCAAAAATGTACAAGCGAAGGTAGAAGAACTAGAAGATCGTTCACGTACGAACAATGTGAAAATAATAGGCCTCCCAGACACTGGTCAGTCTCAAGATCTAATTAAATTTACATCTAAAGATCTCCCAGAATTGTTGGGGTTACAAACCTCTGAGACATCTTTTTTGGTTGAAAGGGCACATAGATTGGGCTCTTTGAAGGCTGATAATAAGGGCTTAAATAAACCCAGACCTATAATGGTAAAATACCTTAACTTCCAAGACAAAATAACAATTATGAGGCTAGACTCATGTATCCAGCAAAAAATTGCTTCAGGGCCAATAGTGAAAATATTACGTTGAAAACACCACAGGAAGCTAGTGAATACATCAGGTCCCTATAGGAGTGTAGTATATGATTCCCTTGATGGAGGCTGTTGGTATTTCTCTTATGTTGCAATCTAGGTCAAGTTCCCTGTTTGATGTTGTGTTTTTTTCTTTTTCTTTCCTTTTTCTCTAGTATTGTTGTTTTTTTTACTAAAACCCAGAGGAAGGAATGGTTAATATTGTATCATGGAATGTAGGGGGGATAACCTCCCCAGCTAAGAGGTCTATAATTTTAAAACTTTTAAAAAAGAAGAACCCAGATAATGTTCTCTTACAGGAGACCCATCTACAGGACGAGGAGATGGGCAAACTTAAACGTAATTGGGTAGGAGAAATAATCTCTGCCCGGGGCCCTAAACGTAAGAGAGGGGTAGCGATCCTTTTTTCCAAAAAATGTAAGTATAAAATTCTTCTACAGGAGAGGGATATAGGGGGTAGATATATTATAGTTGAAATTGAATATGGAGGTACTACACTAGTTATCTGTAATGCATATGGCCCAAATGAATTAGATTCAAGGTTTTGGGATAACTTATTTATTAAATTTTTTCCTTATATAAATAAGAACCTAATCATTTCTGAAGACTTTAATATGACAACAAACCCAGTGATAGATAGAATGAGAATGGGTAATCGCCCTGTAGGCGGAAAACTGGAAGAATGATTGTTTAGCTCCATTCGAAATAAATTGAATCTCTATGATGTATGGCAAATAAAAAATCCAGATACAAAATCCTTTTCATGTATATCCAAGACACACAAAACAATGTCCCATATAGACCTTTTTCTAATAAATGAAGCAATGTTGTCTCTTGATTTAAACCCAACAATAGATGATATAGTCATTTCTGACCATGCGATAATTGGTCTAGTTATAGATGGTATCAAACTTAGTAAGACAGGAGCTAACAACTTTTTCTTCCCGAAATATCTTGTACAAGATATTGAGTTTAAAAGATTTTTCCTACATAAATGGAACCAGTACAGACTAGAAAATAAAAACTATTATCACAAGATAGAGACATTTTGGGAAGCTGCAAAAGCGGTTTTGCGTGGTGAAATAAAAGCATATTTGGTTAAGTGGAAAAAAAATTCAGGCGCGGGATATACAATTGGCAAATCAATTAAAAAATAACTATAAATTATATGTCAACAACCCCAATAATACAACCTGGACTAGTTATATGAAATCCAAAGCAGATAGAGAAGGGTTTATAAAGGTTAAAAACGCAAAGCAGGATAGAAGAGCGAATGCTTTTTTTTCTAGTTACCACAAGAGGTCAGCAAAATTTTTAGCTAAAATGATTAAGGGAGGGCAGGGCGGGAGTAAAAATATTGCTAGTATTAAGCAAGGGGATACGAGAGTCACATCACCAAGTGAGATATGTCGGGTAATGTACGAGCATTTTCAAGAAATATATACAGTAGGTCCATGTAATGAGAAGGCAAAAGAGCAATTTTGGAATAAACTGTCCCTACCACAAATTACATCAGAGGAACTCACAGAACTGAATCAACACATAAAGGTAGAAGAAATCTTAAAAGTTATAGATAAGGCTAAATTAAATAAAGCCCCCGGGCTGGACCAAGTACCCGCTGAATTTTACAAAATACTTAAAAATGATGTTGGTGATACGTTGCAAGATTTATTTAATCAATATTTTATTAAAAATTCTTTAGAATCTAGTCTGTTTTGTGCCTCTACGGTTATCTTATTACATAAAAAAGATAGAGATCCAGAAAATCTTAACGCATAACAACCAATATCATTATTTAATAATGACTATAAAATTCTTACAGCTATAGTTGCAGAAAGGCTGAAAAAATACATTAATAATTTGATCCATAGTGATCAATCGGGCTTTATGTCAGGGAGAAGCATATTAAAAAATATATGAAAAGTTTTGTTACTTGAGTCATTATTGGAATAAAATTAAGTGTGATGATCTATCAAGTAAGGTAGATTTGGCCCTTTTAACCTTAGACGCTGAAAAAGCATTCAACACAATAGTATGGGATCATCTATTTACTGCATTATCACGGTTCGGTACAATTTCCTCAACTTTATTAAACTGATATATAAGGCCCCCTGTTCTACCCGTTATATAAACGGGCAATTCTCACCAAAAATAATATTGACTAAAAGGACTAGACAAGGTTGCCCCTTGTCGCCACTATTGTTTAATCTTTCGATTTAACCGTTAGCGGCTAGATTAAGACAAGTGTTAGACGGAATTAAGTTGGGAGATGGTAAGGTAATTTTATCACTATATGCAGATGATATAATACTTTTTTTGTCTAGAACAGCACGTTGTATCCCGAGATTATTAGATATAATTAATGAATTTGGCGCATTTTCAGGTTACAAAGTAAATTATTCCAAATCAGAAATATTATGGATTAATCGTCCCAAAAGGTACCCTTTTCACCATCCTTTCCGTGAGGTTGAGCATGTTAAATATCTAGGGCTATATTTAAGTTTAAATCCATCCTTGTGGTATACATTAAATCATCTTAAGTTTTTTCAAGAAAGTAAAATTTTGCTAGAAAAGTGGAGACCATTACCTATCTCGGTGTCTGCGAGAATTATGGTGTTAAACATTTTCTTGTTTCCACGTTTGTTGTATATATTTCAGAATCTTCCAATTTTTATTACAAATATGGATATGAAGAGATATGAGAAAGAATGTAAATCCTTTATATGGGGTAAAAGAAGAGCTAGACTTGCAAGGTGTCTCCCAAATCTTAAAGTATATAACCAGGTTACAATGTTAAAGGTGGCAATTGACTGGATAGCGGAAAAGGAATATTGTTCTTTGACAGATATTGAGGATAGTCTAATAAAACCATTTGCCTTAAAAGCTATTCTACATACTCCCATAGTTAAATTGTCTGCACTGGTAATGAATATCAAGATTATTAGTAATGTGGTTAGAGTTTGGCAAAAATTTTGTTCAGATCTTAAGATAAATTTTAGGTTTTCTATGTTTCTGCCTATTTTGGGACATTCAGAGTTTACCCCAGGATTAAGTTTTGGTATTTTCCATATTTGGAAAAGAAAAGGCATAGAGTATCTGGTGCAATTAATTGATAAAGATCTGGGAGTCTTAAAAACCTTTACACAATAACAAGAAGAATTTGATATACCTAGGCAGCATTTTTTGCCTTTTTACAGGTCAGATAATTCCAGAAATATCTAACTCATACACCCCCGGGTAATTTGCAGTTGGGGATAATAGAACCCGGCTTACAGATCTATCGGATGGGTTATCATTCAATATCAATTTGGTATAAAATGAGAATGAAAATATTTGGCAACATGCATTTAGAAGCGCTTATCATCAAGTAGAAAAAAATCTTTCCTGATTTATTAGTTAAAGATATTAAACCAAGTATAGTGTTGGCTGGACATACGTTTATTTCTTGGAAAGAATCACATAGCTACCTGATAAATTTAGCATTTATTACTCCCTCTCGGTTAGCTAAATGGGATAAGAGGTCTAACGGGAATTGTTTTCACTGCTATGCCCCTCAGGCAGACATACTCCACTGTTTGTGGTTCTGCCCGAGGATGTATCAGTTTTGGAAAAAGATAGCCTTTGGCTGAATAGGTTTGTGAGACAATCTGTGATATTTACATCTGAGAGTATTTTTAATTTTTTCATTTTTTCTACACAATTCACAAAAGAAGAATACTCTCTTATTATTACAGCAATACATATTGAAAGGAATCTAATATTCCGATATTGGAAAGCTAAAAGGTATCCAAGTATAGCTGAATTTGGGCAAAAAATGATTACACAACTAATTATAGAGCAAATGAACCTAGAGCCAATCAATGAAAGTCAATTTAGAGGCTTTTATAGTAAGTGGATAGGTATTATTAGGTCACAACCATTGGAGTTGCAAGCAGATATTTTGAGACCCTTTTTTTTTTGTTTGTTTGTTTTTTTTGTTGTTGTTTTTTGTTTTTTGTTTCTTGTTTTTTGTTTCTTGTTTTTTGTTGTTTGTTTGTTTGTTTTGTTTGTGTTGGTTATTTCCATATATGTGTATTAATAATAGGTTTAAAAATATCCAATTGATGCATCAAGGAAAACTGGATTTTGGTCATAGTAGATAGGATTATTGGTATAGAGGGATCTTTATAAGAGAAGTATTATAAGCATATATATTTGTAGGGCAATTGAATTGTTTTGCTTTTGATTCATGTCTCTTATGTGTCTTTTCTTTTTCTGTAATCATGTGAAAGATATTTTATTAATAATAGGTTTAAAAATCTCCAATTCATGCATTAAGGAAAACTGGATTTTGGTCACAGTAGATAGGATTATTGGTATAGAGGGATCTTTATAAGAGAAGTATTATAAGTATATATATTTGCAGGACAATTTAATTATTTTGCTTTTGATTCGTGTCTCTTATGTGTCTTGTTTTCTCTTTCTGTAATCATGTGAAAGATATTTTGAATTGGTGTGTAAATAAAGAAATTTAAAAAAAATAACCTACAATAACACAATCCCAAAAAAAACTGTAGTTTTTGATACCTCATCCCCACATGTCCATCATAATAAAACATCAACTACCAGTAAATATTTTTCTAATAATACCACTTTAGTAGTACCTGACCAGGCAATAGATCAGTCAGAGATTGAAGAGGTTTTTCAATTATCCCCAGTGTATCCCATAAGAGGAGCTGGAGGAGGGGCAAGAAGAGGAGAAAATAAAGGAACAAATCAAATAAGATACACACTAAGAAGGGGGAGGGGACAAAGCAAATATGTGCAGTAAATTCTGAAGAAACTTCAAACACTATTAATGTAATTAATCTCACTAACTATGTACTTAACTATATTGAATTCAATGTTTTAAATTATGGTTTAGGGTTTGTACCTACATCTCTTTTAACTTATTTCAAACGTTAGTCGATGTAAATAAACTGATCCGTCAAATGTGCCTTAAAAAAACATTTTTCATTATGCCATTATGTCTTAAACATTCGACCAGGATTAGAAGGCTTGGACTTTACAGAGTTGATAGATGTACAGAATTTAACAGAATTAGGACTAGAAAGTAATCTTGACTTGGGAGAGATAGACTCACATACAAACCAAAATCAGTATTTTATCCCATTCATTGATGGGGGGGATATTTTGGTTAAATACCAACAAAGAGTTGAAGCAGATCTTGTGAGTCTTTCACTACAACCAAGAAAATTGAACTATAATCTCTCTATAGAAGAGAAACGGGTACTGGATACTTTGAAGAGCAACAAAAACCTAGTCATAAAAAGAGCGGACAAAGGAGGCAGTGTAGTAGTTTGGGACATTGAATCATATACCAAATAAGTACTCAGACAACTCACTAATAATGATGACTACATTAGTTTAACATATAACCCTACTAATACTTTCAAGCAAAGACTGAAGTCATTATTCGATGATGGTCTACATAATGGTCATATTGACCAAAATATTTTTGATTATCTATATGTTTCTCAACCAATAATACCAATCCTTTACATTCTGCCAAAGGTTCATAAATCTTTGGTAGATGTAAAAGGTAGACCTATAGTCTCAGGCATAGGGTCTCTGTGTGAGAGGCTATCTAAGTGGCTGGATAGCTTATTGAAGCCAATAGTCCTTAAACTTCCCAGCTATACAAGAGACACTAAACATGTATTACAGAAATTCAATGACTTCCAGTGTAAAGAACAAGATGTTTGGCTCACAGTAGATGTGATATCGCTCTATTCGAGCATTCCACATGATGTTGGACTGAGAGCTATTGAATATTTCTTAAAAATCTCACAGACTACACAAAGGAGTTTATTAAATATCTTATTGAGGTCACTAGAATTTTGGTGTCACATAATTACTTTAAATTCAAAAATTATTTTTTTCTTCAAAAAAAAAGGCACTGCGATAGGGGCAGAATTTGCCCCATCATTTGCAAACTTAACTATGGGATGATGGGAATCCCTGTATATTTACAGTGATAGAAACCCCTTTTCAGATAGTATACACTTATATCACAGATTTATTAATGATTTACTATTTGTCTGGAATGGAGATAGCCAGGCTTTGTATCATACCTGAATAATAATCCCCTAGGCCTTGGTTTCATTTATGAGTATGACAAACAGAAAATAAATTACATAGACATCACTCTCCTGTTTAATCAACAAACATATAAAGTTGAGAGTACAGTCTACAGAAAACCAGAAAATCTCAGGTAACACAATCCTACATGGAAAGAGCAACCATCCAAAACAAGTCCCTTATTCAATAGCAAAGGGACATTTCATAAGAATGAAATGTAATTGTAGCAATGACGCAAATTATGAGACCCAGAGCAAAGATTTATCAGAGAGATTATTCAACAGAGGATATGATAAAAATATTGTTCTGAGAGCCAAAAAGGAAGTAAATACAATGAGTAGAAACATACTATTGAAAGACACAGATAAAACATATGTCAAAAGAAAGAGCAATTTCAACAATAAAGATACAGTTACCTTACAGTTACTACACAGTTTTCTGTAGATTACTATCAGATCTGCAATATTATAAGAAAGCATTTTCCAATGCTGTCGGCGGATGATGGTCTACAGAATACTGTGAAGAAATGTCATTTCTGATATCGAAAAGGTACAACAATAGGTAATAAACTATCCCCTAGTGAACTAAGAACAGAAAATCCGATCAGTTCATGGTTGGTTAAAGGCATGCACAAATGTGGTTACAGTCTTTGCATCCCATGTAGCTTTGGTGTCTTTGATTCTACATTCACATCTACAATAACAGGGAAACAATACTCATTAAAGGATTGTGTAAATTGTTGGTCAAAAGATGTGATTTATCTTATTTGGTGTACTTGTAACAACAAACAGTACATAGGTTGTACCTCAAGAGAGGTCCGTGAAAGAGTGAGAGAACATCTATCAGATACTGTATTAAGAGGTCACACAAATGTTCAGGTCTAGCCACTCATTTCATAGAAGAACATCAAAGCATTAACATCACTCTTAGATGGATAGTTATTGAGAAAGTTAAATGTCCAAAAAGAGGGGGTGATGTTAACAGGCTGCTATTCAAAAGGGAAGCGTTTTGGATCTTCACTATGTAGACTCGCATTCCCAATAGGGTTTAATTCAATCTTTGATCTCATTAATTTCTGGGAATAGTGGTTTGTTATCATTACCATACTTGCTAAAGTATGTAAATATATAAACAACCTTTCCATAACCCTTAACTACTTAATCATGGAATTTTAGAATAGTGCATTAGTGCTTTCCTTAAGATTAATAGTACAATGTATTAATCATTATAGAGCTTGATGAGCTTTAATTTAGGTATTTTCTTTTTTCTCTGGTATTTATATCCATCGTCAAGAGACCTTTATAAATTCTGAATATTACACTAGGGGTTAATTTAACTTATGGCTATATTCTCTTACTTTAATATAACAGCTTGATACTCTTTTACTGAGATATTCAATTAATACAATAAATATAATAGATGGTTGCGTTAATGACTGTATTAATATTACCAGATTATGTTATATTTTGAGAAATGCATATTACCCTGTTATCAAAAGTAAACAAATATTTTACCCTGTGTTTAATATTCCCACATTTGTATAGTCATCTTTATAAATTACAGTCTTGTTATTAAGAGAACCTTTAAGACAGGATATCAGTATGTCTTTTGAAAGCTTTATTTCACAATATGTATAACTCAATTTGTCCACCTTAAGATGTCTGATCAATTTGCATTGTAACATGTGACTTAGTTTTGTCCAATAGTCACTAGGTAGTGCTTTTAAATACTGTTTGGTGTTTTTAGTAAGTCATGCTTATTATAAAGACCTAAGCGCCGAAACATGTAGTTTTACCTCTACACAGACTAAACAGAAATATAAAATGATTGTTTATGTTAATTGTGCTACGACACATGTAATATATCTATTCACCTGTAGGGGGTGCTCCAAACAATATGTAGGTAGAACCAAAAGACCCCTCCAGGACAGATTTTTAGAATATGTTAGATCAATAGAGGACCCTGAGTCTGACACACCTATAGCAAAACATTTCAGAGAATTTCACAATTCTGACTCTAATCTACTAACTGTACAAGACATTGATCATGTCCCAGTCTGGAAAAGGGGTGGGGATAGAGAAGGAAAATTAAATCTAACAGAAGTATTTTGGATCTTTACTCTTAACACTTCTATAACTCATAGAATTTGAGAAAAGACATTGACCTATGTGTTTAGAACCCCTCCAACCTTATTGATACTTATTTTATGAATTATGAATATACAAAATAATCAGAATGTATTTGTAGCATTATACATTATTTGTTATATACAATTAAATTATATAATCTGTTACAATTATATGAGTTATATGAGCTAAAAGTAATTAAGTAAAATTGTTATCCATATTTGATACATCAAATGTAACATGATATTAATTGAAAAATTAATGGAGAGGATTTAATGAATGAAATATAACAATGTCTCTTTAAGACATTGTGCCTATTGAGCTGGAGGAAGCTGTAGCTCCTATGAGCAGTGAACAAGTGCTTACAAGCACAAAACATGTCTGCATAGGAGCCCAGCGGTCCTCTCTATGTTGTGTCTGTCATTGCTGTGTTATATTCTGTTTACTCTATTTGATTTTAAAGAATTGGAATAAACTTTGAACGTTTTATCTTATTCACTACGGTGTGGAATGTGCTTAAGACTTTTTTGTATTTTTGATTTCAATAACGCACTACAGAAAAGTTCTCCATCTTTAGAAGGATGTAATGGGAGCATTGTTTATTGATAAAACTTTTTATAGCAAAAGAGCCTACTAGTAATTCTACAGGGCTCAAAATTTCCACTCTTTACTAGCCATTGGCGAGTGGAAATTTAATGGTGGCAAATGAAAGTTAGTGAGTGAATGTTGAGAGATAAGGGAGAGGGTAACAAGATAGACTGAAGAGAGGAGGGAGCGGAGAAAGATAGCAAAGAGAGAGAAGAGAGAGATGATAATTATTAAAAGAAAATCTCCAGGACTATACAAAGACCTTCCATGAATGCCAGCACTCTTTCTTCACTCTCTCACTTCAACAACTTCCTATTTTTACCCAGAACCACCAAAATGATGTTGCTAACTACTATGCACTTTTTTTGTTAATCTATTATTTATTGTATGCAGCATTGTTTAATTTGTTCAGGTATAAAATAAAAATTATTAAAAATTTCTGTACAATGTGTTTCACAATGGCTAAATATATACAAAGAGGGTGTGCAGTAGTGAGTTGGATCAGAAGTTGTGAGTAACATTTTAGACTGACTAGTAGTTTATAACCTGAAATTTTGAGCCCTGAATTCTAGACAATTGATGTGGAGAGTTTGTACTCAAGGAGACAATTTCCCTTCTGTAAAAAGATCTCCATATCGTGTCCCCCAACAAATCTTGCTGACGTCTGAATCCATAATCAGATCCAGTGATTTTCCAAAAATAGCGTTCCCATTCCAGATTTCTATGTTTAATAACCACCAGAAGAGTTCCTCTTTTGCTTCTGAGGATAAAGAAAGAACCTTGTGTAAATGTTGAGACTTTGAAGTGCACAGAAATTAAGGGAAGTAGGGAATATGGATTTAATTGAGTATGAAGTAGCACTACAATTCGATCTAGATTCCTAATAGGAAAAGAAGTTTGTTTTAGAAGATAAGATTTTTTCTTTTGTCTTTTGGGAGACTGAGTGTGGAAGAAAGTATGATTATAGAAAATTAATATGGATTTTTCTTTGTTTACAAGGAATCCGAGAATTGCTAATAAAAGGGTAGTTGTAGAGAGTGTTTTTGTAAGAATATTGGGGGTCTTGATTCAAGATTAGAATATTGTCTAAGTAAATTAATAGACAAATTCCTCTTTGTCTTAACCAAGTAACTATAGATTTTAAAATTTTGTGAAAACCAAGGGTGCAGATGATGCAAAAGGTAAATAAATAAAAATGCAATAATTAATTCTCCCAAACAAAACAAAGGAATTTCCTGTAAGAATGGTGTATGGGAATGGTCTGTGAGATCTAGATGAACCAAACAATCCTTGTCTATCAGACAGTCCCTCAGAAGGTGAAAAACAACCAGTTTAAAGTGATTATAAGTAACCAAAAAAATTATATTTCTTAAATTTATGACCAGTCAAAAGAGACTGTTTTTCTTTTTTTACCAAAAACAAATTGCTTATGAAATTTCCTGAGGAAGAAATGGCTGGTTCTATGGTTGCTTTGTTTAGAAGGTTTTGATATTCTGTATTCAAAAGAAGAAGGTCTGAGTTTGAGAATTTCATAGAGATATGAAGTTGAGATTGAAAAGTAGTGGTTGTGAAAGAAATGTACATGCCTGTGACAGTTTGAAGAACCCAAGAGTCCTTGTCCTAGAAAATCTGTAATTCCATGGCCTTGATCTTGTAGAGGAGACTGTAGTAAGGCAGGGATTATGATGTTTTGATCTGTTTTGGAAATGGGAGCTATTGATTGAGGGCATACGGCCAGGAAATCGGCCCCTGCCTTTTCTGTCCATATTAAAAACCCACTCTTGGGGGTAACATTTTCTTGCTTGATGTGTTTACTTTATTTAGAGAATTGAATGTTGAAATCATTTCCAAATTCTTTTAATACTAATTCCCCAAATAACAGCCATCCAGTTTCAGATTTAATTTTCAGAGAACCAATCTACATCTCTGGGTGGTTATGGCTGTTTTTGAATTTCCAATTAAATATATAGTCCTCGGTAACAGTCCTCTGATAATGAAAGGATCTACCATTGAGTCAGTAGCCTCTTCAGCTATTTTAAATATCTTAGTGATAGGGCCAAGTGAATCTAAAATTTAGTACTGACAAGATTTAAGAAATCTGCCAGGACTGTGACAGATATTAGATTTTGGAGAAGCAATCAATTTTAACATACTAGCTTCAATGTCACGAGTAAATGAAGATTTGTGGGGAATCTCAGGATTAGGACATTCTGAGCATAAAGTATTTCTGGATTGTTTGTCTAAGGGTTTTCTGATATAGTAATCTAAGAATTTTGCAACACCCTTAGTGGGACGTGCTTGAGTAGAACAAGGATGTTGAAGAGCCTCAGGTTTCAGATATAGATTACCTAGATAGTCATTTAATACTCATTTACCCATTTTTTGGAAAATGTTTTGGATTCTTTAGCTTTGTGAGAAGAGTCTGAATCATTAGAAAAAATAGACTGTCATGAATCTGAATCTTTGTCATAGTCTGAATAGGAGTCTGACCACTGAGGTGTAGAATCAAAATCTACGTAGGACTGTCAGACTCCTATTCTCTCGTGTTTCTCTTCCTATCTATCTAACCGTTCCTTTAGTGTAGCCTTTTCTGGAGCATCCTCTGTCCCGTTACCACTTTCTGTTGGGGTACCTCAAGGCTCGGTCCTCTGTCCCCTTCTCTTTTCAATCTACAAGTCATCATTAGGTTCCGTAAAAAAGTCCCGTTTCACTAATTGTCATTCTCATATCACATCTTGGATGTCCTCTCACTAGCTTAAGCTAAATCTCTCCAAAACTGAACTTCTTATTGTTCCCCCTTCCTCCAAAATCTCCACCCCCCAAAGTTCTATATCTGTTGATAATTCCATGCCCGATATCTTGGGGGTCACACTTGACTCAGACCTTTCTTTTACTCCTCACAGTCCTTGGCTAAAGCCTGCCGCTTCCACCTTAAAAAAATCTCTAAAATTAGACATTTCCTTACACAAGACACAACTAAGATTTGAATCCACTCTCTCATCCTTTGTCACCTTGACAATTGCAACTCCGTCCTCTCTGGTCTCCCTAGCTGCCATCTAGCTCCTTTACAATCCATAATGAATGCCTCTGCCAGGCTCATCTTCCTTATACGTTGCTCTTCATCTACTGCACCTCTCTGCCAATCCCTTCACTGGGTTCCTCTTGCCTCTAGGATTAAACATAAAATACTCACTCTGACATACAAAGCCCTCAACTGCACTGCTCCCCCTATATTTCAGACCTTGTCTCCAGATACTCTTCTTCCCGTCCCCTTCGCTCTGCTCATGATCTCCTACTCTCCTCCTCTCTTGCTACTTCCTCACATTCCCATTTACAGGACTTCTCCAGACTTGCTCCCATCTTGTGCAACTCCCTGCCTTGCTCCACAAGACTCTCTCCTAGTTTTAACAGCTTCAAGTGCTCCCTAAAGACTCTACTATTCAGGGATGCATACAACCTACACTAACCTTTCCTAACTCCATTGCTCTCCCCTTGAACCCCTTAGAATGTAAGCCTATGAGACCAGCTGTTTGTAGATCGCCTTCATAAGAGCCGACTACAACAGTGCAACTCTCGGCAGGGCCTTCTACCCATTTGATCCCTGTAAATGTTATCTTGTATACCGCCTATGCTTATAGCACTGCAGAATCTGTTGGTGCTCTACAAATACCTGATAATAATAATAATCTTATTCAGAGAAGAAATATAAATATTAGTTTTGGAAGTTGAGGGTAGAGATTTATTGTTGTTGTCTGATCTATGCAGACGTAATGCCCTTTAATAGACAGTTTATGAGCAAGTTTATGGGAAATGTGTATAAGTTTTTGAGTTGCATTTTAAGGAGGGTTAAAATGTAAGTTATTGACAGATGTCATAACAGATTGCATTTCTGTGCATAATTGTTTACTCAGATACTCCAAAGAGGAGTTAATCATCTGTTGAACAGTTTTTTCAGAGATGTGTTTGTTTTTTTAGGACATATTCAATATATATATATATATCAAATCAAATAATGTTCTATTAAAATATATATTTAAACAAATATATGGTTATTATGTCAACACAATATAATATATAATAAAAGTAAGTCTATTTTTTAAAACTAGAAAGTGCAGCCAGTGTTTAGTGACTGGCTTGCAAAAATTGGTGTTGCAGTTATATGCTAAATAAAAAATATTCTCTGTGAATAAAAGTAACTGTAATGAAAAATGTAACAATGTTGCAACTGACATAAAATGATTCACTGTTTGTATTGCAGGTCTGTGATGCCAAGGGAAAAGAGGGTGGGGCTTAGCTGAAGGAGTGGTTGAGAGGAGTGCTTTATGATGTCTCCTGATGGCTCAGGTTGGAGGTAAAGTGGGAAGAGGGAGTAGAGAGTATAAAAAAGTTATAAAGGGGGTGGTTCAAGCACTCAAAATGGAGTATTCAAAATAAAAATATAAAGATGACATATAAGAGGAAAAAATTCAAGGAAGCAACTAGAAATGAGGTAAAAGAACAAAATGGAAAAAATATAAAATTACTGCTCCAGCTCAAACATTAACTTCACTAGAAGTTAACTTTAAGCACTGGTATAACAAGCTGAAAGTACAAATGTTGCACTCAGGTGAAACCGACATGCTCAAAAAGTTAAATACACAATATTTCGATCTTGCATCCCCCCCCCTTGACTTCAATGGAGCAAGGGAAGTTAAAAAAACCTATTACCTATAATCACTCATTCACCCACCCATCACATTAACCCCCCGACTCTAATAACCCCTAAACTGCCACATCCTTCTACTCTTTTAACCCTGCTGCGCTATTAACCCCTAAGCTGCCCCATCCCTATTGCAAACTACACTGCTACACTGTTAAATTATAAACCACCATATCCCCTATTACAAACTACCCTGCTACACTATTAACCCCTAAACTACCAAATCACCCAACCCTGCTACACTATTAACCCCTAAACCACCACATCCCCATTCTAAGCTACCCTGCTACACTATTAAAAATTAAACTGCCACATCCACTATTACAAAATAACCTGCTGCACTCTTAAACCCTAAAACACAATAACCCCAAAGCTACTTAACCTCTAAACTGCCATTACCCCCACTGCAATTACCGCATAGTAATCGCCTAAAAGCTAACCCCCCAAGACCCCAACCTAAAATCCCCTAAGTTAAAAAAAATTAAAAACACTACCATTAAAAAAAAAATTGCCAAAAAAACCCCAGGAAAAGCCCTATACTAAAACCAAAGTACCCTAAAAAAAAGCCATCTCCAAAATAACTATACTAAAATTAAAGTAGCCACAAATACAAAAAAAGGATTTTTAAAAAAACCATTGTAAAAAAAGCTATTCTATAACAAAGCTATTCTAAAAAAAAACTGAAATTGTTAAAGCGATTGAAGCTCTTTTGCCATTAGATTGCTCCATGTCCCTACCCTATCCATAAAACAAATCAGGGGGGGTCCATGGCAGCAGCAGTCCTCTTCATCCATGGGGCCAAAGGTACTCTGGTGGTGGTCCCCTGTCATGTGGCAGTGCTCCTGAGTCCTCTTGAGCATTCCTCTTGTGATCTTCCTTTTGTCACCACAGCACACTATAGGGGTGCCCTCGCCTTTCTATTAGAATTAGAATTTAAATCAGCCAATAGAATGAAATCTTTTTCTTTTGGCTGATTACAATTTTAATTAAAAAAATCAGCCAATGGAAATGCAAGGACAGCTCCATATCAGAGGGGAACCTTGCATTCAATCTTCAGTGTGCTGCGGTGACAGCATGAAGAATGCTGGGTGGAAGATCAGAAGAGAAATGCCCAAGAGGATCCAGGAGCACTGTCAAAGGACAGGGGACCGCTACCAGAGAAATTATGCCGCCATGGATGAAGAGGACCACTGCTGTTTTTTTATAGGGTAATTTTTACTGATAGTGGGTTTTTTTTTATGGCAGTGTGTTTTTTGTAAATCAGCTGATAGGGAGGTAAAAGTGTAAAAGGGTAGTTTGCGATGGGCATAATGGCAGTTTACAGGGTTAAGTAGTGTTGGGGTAATTGCAATGGGGGTAATGACGGCTTAGGGGGTTACGTAGTGTCGGCATTATTATGATAGGGTTATGGCAGTTTAGAGGATTAATTAGTGTAGGGGTTATTGCAATGGGTAAATAACGGTCTAGGAGATTAAATAGTGTAGGGATTATTGTGATGGTGGTAATAGAGGTTTAGTGGGTTAAGTATTTTAGAGGTTATTTTGATGGTGTAATGGCTGTTTAGGGGATTAAGTAGTGTAGGGGTTATTGCAAAAGGGGTAATAATAATAATAATATTTTGCGATTTATATAGCGCTTTTCTCCCTGTGAGACTCAATGGTGGTTTAGGGGGTTAAAGGGACAGTCAACAATAAAATTGTTATTGTTTAAAAAGATAGATAACGCCTTTACTACCCATTCCCCAGCTTTGCCCAACCAACATTGTTATATTAATATAATTTATAACATTTAAACCTCTAAATGTCTGCCTGTTTCTACGCCACTATAGAGAGCCTCTTAATCACATGCTTTTTTTATTTGCTTTTCGCAACATGAGACTGCTAGTTCATGTGGGGCATATAGATAACATTGTACTCACACCCATTGGTTCTGCACAACGCAGCTAAAATGCAAGTCAAAAGATAATAAATAAAAAGTCATGTGATCAGAGGGCTGTCAGAAGAGGCTTAGATACAAGGTAGTCACAGAGGTTAAAAGTATATTAATATAACCATGTTGGCTGTGACAAAACTTTTGAATGGGTAATAAAAGGATTATCTATTTTTTTAAACAATAAAGTTGACTGTCTCTTTAAGTATTGTATGGGTTACTGCAATGGGGTAATGGCAGTTTAGGGGGTTGAGTAGTGTACGGGTTATTGTGATGGGCGAATGGCGGTTTAGGGGGTTAAGTTGTTTAGGGGTTATTGCAATGGCGATAATGGCGGTTTAGGGAGTTAAGTAGTGTAGGGGTTATTGCGATGGGGTAATGGCAGTTTACGAGGTTAAGCAGTGTAGGAGTTATTGCGATGGGGGTAATGTCAGTTTAGGGGGTTAAGTAGGGTAGGGGTTATTGAGATGGCGGTAACGGCAGTTTAAGGGTTTAATAGTGTCAGGGTTATTGCAATGGGTAATGGAGGTTTAGGGGTTAATTGCAATGTTTTTTGGCAATTTATGGGTTAATAGTGTAAGATTGGATAGTGTAGATCATAAAACAATTTGCATGTTTTTTGTTCAGTGCAACTTTTTTGAAGCACAAATACTTTACGTGAGCTTTGAACTTGCATAAAGAGTTTGAGCATAAAACGTGATTGCGTTTGAGCATTAGTATTTACTTTCAACTTGTAATATAAGTGTAAGTTAACACTATCACAATATTGCAATGTCGCCTTCGCATTAACTATACCACTCCATTTGTAATCTAGGCCGTAATAAAATATTGAAATAGAAATAAATGCAACAGTAAAAAAGTAATAATAAGGAAAAAGAAAGAGTAATAATAAGAAAAAGAAAATATAAAAAGTATCTATTAAAATTGTTTCTATCAAACAATTCACAGAGATATATAAATATGTACTTAAGAAAGAGGATAGTTTGAATATTAATGGTCACTATTTGGATATTTGAACTGCACTGCTCTGATTGGCCTTTTACTTCACTGACAACTAAAAATGTGTGCTGATTGGTCACCATTGTTCTGGAAGTTTGTTCATTATTTTACTTTTAATATATTACATGCTTATATTATTGATGCATTTAAATGTCCTGAGTAATAATAATACTGTCCTGAGCAGTATTATTAGCAATATTATATTGGAGCGTATACTGAAATCTAATAGAACTACATTAATATTAATAGTTCAAGTACCATATGTGTTTGTAAACTGACTGGCGTAGAAAAGGTTATTGGTTTTAAATTAATTAGCTTAGCAGTGTTTGCAGCCAAGGACATTTTAAAGCTGTTTTATTTACTCTCCATTACTTAACCATTAGTGGGCCTAATAAGATGAATATAAATGTTTCCTCCACCTTTCTAAGATTCAGGTGGTTGCAGTAAACTCACCTGCAGCACTAAATGCCAGGCAGTTTTTTGTGAACAACAGGTTGAACTAATACTCTATTACTATTAGAGGGAACTGAGAACCCTTATTTTAAAAAAGAGAATCTCCTCTTTTAAATGAGTTATCATATGCTCTACTAGAATGCATGCTCTTTTTCAATACCATATATTTTAAAGGGATATGATACCCAAAAGTGAAGCACCGGAAAGCCATGCAGCATAGTTGAAAAAAACTTGCTAGAAAATATCATCTGAACATCTCTATGTAAAAAAGGAAGATATTTACTTCCACATTTCCTAAGTATTCATACCTCACTGATAGGAGACTTTAAGCAGCCAGTCAGAATACTAGTCCCAGTACAAGGGAGCTTGCATTTGGCTTGTGCAGCACAGTCATGTTAATTTTCTACTCAATTTAAGGACGTTTACTATGAAATCTCCTGAGATTTCAGTGAAATCTCATGAGATCAAAGCTAAGCAATGCATAACCGCAGCACTGCTGATGCTAATTGGCTATTGTTTTTTTTTGTTTTTTTTTCTGCTGAAGTATAACTGTTCACAGAGCACTTACTCTGGTGAGCTGAAGAAATTTGAAGGTAAAATACATAGAGATGTTCAGGTGATATTTTCATGTCAGCTTTTACAGTTATGCTGCATGACTTTCAAGTGATTTAGCATACGAGTATTATGTTCCTTTATGTTGGGGCAAAGGAGCCCTATCCTCTGAAAATATCATACACTGGATTACACAACACTGTATATATAAAATAATGTTTTCTCATTCTAAAGAAAAGCAATTGACTGTACACTAGATAGTTACCCTAGCATCTCCATCTAAGCTATGTGCCAAGTGATTCCTCTTTCAAAAGATGAGAATTTATTTTTAATTTTAATTGCTCAGATTCCTACTTAGTAACAAATATGGCAAAAACAATCACTAAATGACACAATTAAGGGTGGTTGCATAGATCCTACATTTTCCACACAAGGTTCTATGAATCTTATTAACTGCCAGAAAGTTTTCATAGCAAAGAGAAACACCTCTGGATATTGGTATTATTTTTGGGGGTCAGATGACTCTAAAAAAAAAGAGCCCCCATTCACTCTAATAAAAAATATGTCAAAAGACATCCAATTAGAAAATGATGTGTCCCATCATTTAAATAAGGAGCTCATGTCTTCATCTCCTTTTAGCAGACTTAATCATTATAATAATGATCATGTAGCCATGTTTTACTTTGTTGTTTTTGGCAGTCTCTGAATACAAATGGGAAATCTAGGTGAGTATAAAAATGTATCATTTAGTGGAAAGCTTATATAACATAATTTTTTGGTGTAATAATTTTTATTTTTTTCAGTGTTATGTAAATTATTCATTGTCAAAATCAGTTGTCACTCCACTCTGAAATCGTAACTTTATGTAATTTTCAAGATATTTAATATTGTCTTAATATTAATATTATAATAATATTATATTAGCTTAATCATTCCTACTTGTTGGATGGACATAATTCAATAAGGTGAAAAAAATTATAAAAAAATTAACCTCTCTCATAATTTTAAACTTCAGAAACATAGATATAAATGTTCAAGTTTTGGCATTTTGTCAAATGATGCTAAATTGACAAATCATAATAAGCTTAATGACAAAATAAAAAAAAAAAGAAATTACTCACACACTATTCGTTTTATCTAGTTTAAACTATATACTGTATATGTATGTTTGTATTTATATATATATATATATATATATATATATATATACATACTAAACGTATGATATGAATGTTACCATTCTGTTAGGAAAAACAACATATAGGTCCCCATTTTTCAAGCCGCGTATACAGCTCTGGGGGTCCATTGCTGCAGGCTCACAATTGCTGCAATAAGCTGCCACTGTTATCCCGGGCGGAAAAGTTTACATGAGCAAACACTGTCTGTTCAGCAGTTGATAAACATTGGCCATTATTTACATGAGAAATACACAAAAAAGCACTGAAAGTGATGTCTAAACTCAAAGGACCTGATGATCGAAAGTGCCACGACGCAGCAAAGTATTCAAAAGGGATCCGTCACAATGTAGAGAAAGCTGGCAAAATATTCAAAAGGGCTGAAGGTACGGTTTAAAGGAAGGATCTCTGAGAGGCATTTTACCATACATTTCAATGGCAATGCTTCTCTGATACTGTTAATATATTCAAAGCAGCATCACCAAAATCACTAAAGGTGTATTGAAAATCATCCCTTAAAACAGTAATATATGACAATACAATTTAATTGTGTCAACAGAAACTCAACCCCTGTTCATAAAATGTAATAGTGAATTAAATGTATTAAAACTATCAATAATACACATATAGGAGTGGGTAGGTGGGTATATAAAATATATGCATATAAATTGTTTAATGTATATGTATTATATAGTATAATGTTACAATATATATGTAAAGTTTAGACGTGATTGTACAAATCTTGTATTGTGCCCTTAGGTGTTTTTGTTTTTTGTTTTGTTTTGTTTTTACTTACAATGCGATTGTGCATTCACAATATTCATATTTCCATTATATTTAGTACGCACAATCGTGATCACAGTATTCATATTTCCATTATATTGTTGTATATACTAGGTTTCAGTATTATTTATTATTATCTCAGCAGTAACCTCCAATTATGTTGATACATCCTCCAACGTGTTATGTATTGTAATTATGAATATTAATAATTAATTGCAGTATAAAACTATTGTCAGCAATATCTACAATTAATATAGCAGAACTTTGTCAATACACTTCAGTAAGATATTAAATCACTACTTAGATATCTATAAATTTGACAATATTATTATTAAAAATATATATTTAATCATTTGTTCTGATTAGTAATCTTTATAGACACATTGAATTATATTTATGTAAAAACTAGATCATGAATCAATTATACACGTTTATTCTATTACAATTTTCTATACAAAATAGATCTTAAAATGTATCTCTAAAAATTATACTTACTCACAATGAATTGCATATTAAAATACCAGAACAGCCTATAATTAGCCAACAATTCTAATTTACTGCCACTACATAAGACTATAAGTTATAATGCTGAACTTATAACAATCAGAGAAATTTTATATTATTAACACAATAACCAATTTATATGCATTTTTTAAGAGATTTCACAATAAGTAAGACTGACTTATAAATACTAAAATACAAATTATTTTTCCTAGCAATAAAATAACTTAGCATCAATATAATTATTTCTAAGCTACACAGGCCAATGGGACATAAATTTAAATTACAAAAATATGCTTTTAAATCACAGCTCCAGTTTAATTACAGCTATAGAATACCGTTGATTTAACAATCGGGTATACTTTACCAGCTCCAGGTGAGGGTTCAATATCCAAATATGTCTATCGTCATAATTTTTAGGGGAATTATGCACAGTTGGAAGAGAATTAATCCTGATAATCTCTTATCCACAAAGAGTGTTCCAACGGGTTTGTCTCACAGAAAACTGTGTTCGCACACTCGTGTCTCTCTGTAAGCAAAAATGGCACCAAGGAGGATTGCAACAGTCACCAAGAAAGTTTCAAGAAAAAAGCCCATTCTCTTTGTGCAAGGAGTTTTTGTCAAAGACCAAACACCTCCCCATTTCTTAATCACTCAATAGGCTTGGATACGCCCTTTTCGGAGCTTGTCCCTCATTGGCCCTGGTACTGCCATTCAATTTCCTCAAATTGAATTTTCTGGCTGTAATTCCCATATCGAACACCAGATGGCAACAAGTAAACTGGAGTGCAGCGTTGTTGCAAACACCACTAAAAATATTCTTATATATTTTAAAACGTAACAAAAAACATTTAATATACTCACTATTTCCTGATATTAATAAATTAATCTGGTCCACATATATGGGACTATCTAATACTAATGAAGATGTGCGTATCAATATCAAACACGAGTATATTCCACTTATAATATACCTATAAATATATATATATACACTTCCTATACATTTAGATATAGACCTGTGCATAATATTAAATTTATATAACATACATATAATACATACTTCCTACCGACAATGTCTCAAGAGATGTATTTCAAAAGCATGTTTCTATTATGGCACTTAAAAGGATTTTTATATTTTCAGCATGAATTTGATTAATATCCTAGTTCATATCCCGATATAATGTTTCCACCTTTTCCAGTTATCCTCTTAATATAACATACATACCTTGTGAGTAGCAGTCTGATGTAATTCCATATTCAGTATATCTCTTGCTGAGTGTATAAAAACATATAATATAATTTATAGCACCAATTACACATGCCCTTTTAGATGTCTGAAATAAAAGAAGCAGAGTTATTATTCTGAGATTTTGGACCACATTTTAAATTTTTCAATGTAGCTAAGTATCCAATACAGCAGACATTTTTACAATATTTGCAGAACAATTGGGATAGAATCCCTGGAAAGAAATGCTATGTAGCACTCTCTGCCCAGACTGGGGTAGAGCCACTGGTCCAATTTTAAAATTTAACTTTCATTTCTATACAATATAGTGTAATTTTTAAATAAATCTATATCTATCTATCTATCTATCTATCTATCTATCTATCTATATATATATATATATATATATATAGTAGACAATTTCCAGTTCATCCCACCGATAGCCAACTCGCCTGGGTGCAATGATATAGCATCAAATAGAAAACAAGAGACTGCACTCTCAGGACTTTGAAAAAAAAACAATTTAATGGAACGTTTTCGGGGTTCACAACCCCTTCATCAGCATACAGAACAAACAAAATACAACTCATTTATAGTGTTACATACAAATTAAATCACACCAACCTTAGTGCCTCTTCAAAAAAGTGCGCCAATACTTCGAGCTTGGAACGCATCTTGCGTTCCACAGTGCTGTCCGAAACTGGAAGTTTCATTACCTCACTTCCGGTTTACGGTTCCAATATACAATCGTGAACTTATTCATAAAGTTGTGCAATCTACATGTCTGAACATTCTTGTGTGACATACTAATGTAGAAAACTTCATATAGACAAACATGTGGAACATTGCCACAAATGCCTAAAATTGTGATAAATAAATATTAGAAAGTGTTAGTGCATCGACTTGGCATGGTGACAGTAACCATGGTAATTGTATACAATGTAAATTACCCATAAGTGCCATTACCTGTGTTAAGTTTAGAACAGAATACCAACTGGACAGAACAACGATTTTCTTAATGTGCAAAACAGCATAGATTCATGCTGAATATGCTCATTACAGTAAAAATAATAATAATGATTAAAATAATAATTGGACTATATATCAGTACGTGTGGTTGGAATGACATTTTCTAAATAAGAAACAAATGAAATGCTGCAAATATGGATGGAAAAAATTAAAGTGTGACACCAATATGACATATGGGAAACTTGGACCCACTGACAGATGGCATGAATATTGCTTCAATCGATATGCGAACAGATAGATGCATAAAGTGAGAGCAATATGTAATGAAAGGAATATGTGGGATATTGTAGGGCTGTACAAATTATAAGCTATACCGCTGGGGCATCACATCATGTTCATATAAAGTAAATTTGGCCATCGGGCGGTTATAGCATACATCAGCCCAAATATAGATGCAGATGATTATATGTAGTGGCTGGGAAAAAAAGTATAAGGGCGGTAACCTTATTTTGGAATTATAGCCTCAAACATGACAGCAAAGCAACCTATATCACAAGATAGAAGAGATAATGATAATAAGGACATGTAGCTCATATAAACAGTCCCCACATCAGAAATTTCTCCAAGTGGGTATAGTAGTATTCATATCCGCTTTAAGACTGGTGGTGCGTGTTTGAACAGTGGGTGATTGCACAGGGCAGACCAGGCTTCCACGGAGAAGATGGAGACAGATGTCCACCCTGCTCCGTGCCGTTAGGTGCACAACACTTCCGCCTACAAATAGGGGCAAATGGAATGTGTACCAAAACGGAGCCACAATGTCCACCTGACATACCCCAAGTATGTAGCACCCCAATTGTTGATCACATAAGGCTCTTAAAGTCCGGCATGGTATTCAAGCCGCCTGGTTGTATCGTGCCCAGTCTGAACATCCACTGGGCCTCGCATTTCAGAAGTTGCTTGTTCCGGTCGCCCCCCCGATCCAATGGGGGTCTGTGATCAATTAGAATGTAACGGATGGAAGACACTGAATGTCCCTTTTTGGCGCAATGTTGCGCCACTGGCTGCTCAGAATCACCTTGTTTGAGTGCAGTCCTTATGGCGTGGCGATAATTTGCCATACGCTCACGGAGTGTGCCAGATGTTTTCCCTATGTAGAAACAGGAACATGGACAAAATAATAAATATATTACGTGAGTGGTAGTACACGTAATAGAGTGCCTGATAGAAAATGTTCGATTTGTGTGTGAATGATGGAATACTTTGGTACCCACTAGGCCATTACATGTTGTGCAGCCCAAACAGCGATAGGATCCCTTGATATTCCTTTTGTTCCCGGTCAGATAACACTGCTTGGGGTCCGTTTTCACCAATAGATCCTTAAGATTAGTCCCCCTCTTGAACCCAACCATAGGTTGTAAATTGTGAGTAAATGTGAGCTTAGGGTCTGAAGACATAATTGGCCAGTGCTGGCGAAGGATCTGGCCAACATTTTTTGTCGCTGGAGTGAAAGTGGTGGACATAATGAGCTTATCACTTGTGTCCCTTTTGAGGTTAGGTAGAATCAAATCCGTCTGTGTTAATGTTGAAGCGGTTTTCATGGCGTCTTGTATTACCAGAATCTTATATCCCCTATTCTGGAACCTCTCACCCACTCCTTTCAATTGGGAGACCCCAGTTTCGGCATTAGAATTATTACGCATTGTTCTTATGCATTGTGATTTTACTATGCCTTTTAGTAGGGCTGGGGGATGGCAACTATCTGCCCTTAGTATAGAGTTGCGGTCAGTGGGTTTATGGTATAATGTGGTTCCTAGATTATTGGAATCCTTGAAGACTGTTAAGTCCAAGAAATGAATGGATTGAAAATCCACTGTCATCTTAAACTTAACATTATTGGTAGTGTTGTTATACACTTCAAACCAATTGTGGAGTTCCTTCAGGCCCCCTCGCCACACCAAGAAAATATCATCTATGTATCTGTAATAACAAATGATGGATACATTCGGCGTGTTCCACAGATACATGTTTTCGAATTGTGACATGTAGATGTTGGCGTACGAGGGGGCCATGGAGGAACCCATGGCTGTAGCAGCGGTTTGTAAATAAAATTTATTTTCAAACCGAAAATAGTTTTTAAACAGACAGTATTCAATAAGGGACAGTAAGAATTCCACTGGGGGACCCTCATAAAGGGGGTTTCCCGTAAGATGTTCTTGTATGGCTTTAAGTCCATCAAGATGGGGTATAATAGTATACAGACTGTTGACATCCAGAGTGACGAGCAAATCGTCTGGCTGGATGTCAACAGTCCGTATCTTACGAATGAAATCATTCGTGTCCATAACGTAAGACCGTGTTTCCCTCACCACTGGCTGTAATAGTACATCCACATATTGTGCTACAGGCTGGGTGAGTGACTCCCTAGCCGACACAATAGGATGGCCCGGTGGGTGGTCCAGTGTTTTATGGATTTTGGGGATTGAATACAAAATGGGTATCTTGGGATGTATAGTAGTGCAGAAATCACGAATGTGCTCAGTTAAGTACCCTTGTTCAAATCCCAAATTAATCAGTTTGTCAAGTTGTGTTTTGAATTGTATAGTAGGGTCAGATGTTAACAGGTTATATGTCAGGGTATCAGCCAATTGTTCCAGGATGTCATCTCTATAATCATTATAATCCAAAAGGACAATGGCCCCGCCCTTATCGGCGGGCCTGATGACTATAGAGGAATCATTCTGGAGGGTTTTAATGGCTTTCAATTCATCTCTGGAGAGATTATGTTTCCACAATGTGTCTGTTCTTGCTGTGTCCAAATCTTGGGTTATCAGCCTCAAAAAGGTTTTAGTACTTGGACTGCTATTAATGGGTTCAAAAGAACTGGGTACTTTGCATTTAAGTTCAACGTGGGACTTCAGTGATGGCGAATCTTTATTTTGAAAAAATTCCCTAATCTTAAGGGATCTATTCAGTTTGTAAAGGTCTAGCTTAAGGTCAAATTCAGATACTGGGGTGCTCGGCACAAAAGATAAACCTTTGTTAAGAACTTTGCGCTCACTGTCAGTCAAGCTGTGTGTACTCAGATTAACAATTATGTCCTCTGTCGTGGTCGTCTGGGGGGTCTGTGTCTGATGCCCCGCCCGCCTGATATGGGGTCTGTGATGCCTCCCCCTCCCAGAGAGCGTGTTGTTACCCCTAAACAATGACTAGGGGTTGAATGTGATCTGGGTTCATGTGAGGAAAATTGGTCCTGATGTCTATGTGGACCAGGTGGAGTGAACAAAGTACCAGAGGGATTCCTTTCGGTGTCAGTGGAGTCTTCCCCACTCGTATCTACCGTATCAAAGTGTACCCGTCTGGTTCTATGTCTCCTCCTGGTCTGATTCCCCTGTGTGGTAGTCAGCCATTTATACACTTTTCCCTGAGTGTAATCACTGTTGACAGTCTCCAACTTTTTGTTTTTAAATGTAATTAAATCACTCTGGTATTTGTCAATTTGCAATTTGATTTTTGATAACCAATTTTCTTGGGTGTCACTGGTGAGTGTGATGTTATGTAAAGATTCAAAAGTTTGTATTTCTATCCTAACTTTACTTAGAATTACAGTGACCTCCTCTATAACCAATAGTATTAGGTCTAAAGAGCACTTGTTTAAAATGAAACACCATTTCTTTCTAAATTCTGGGTTATCACGTCCAATATTAGGTACATTGTGGACTCTAAATCCACGGGGGATGTGGCCTGTTCTATAATAATCGGACAGATAGCTGCCATGTAACGCTAGATCAATCTCTCTTTTTTTTAATTTAATCAAAGTGTAATACAAATTAACTGGGGTCTCACCAATAGTTTTGGAGATGGGTGCGAACAAAATCCGGTCAGCATCATCTGAAGTATAAGATACAGTGCCTGTCTGTGCTGCCACGGCCTGGTAAGTCAGATCCTCCACCTGGATGTTAGGATCTGGGGTGTTGATATCCTCTGTTCTCGGTTGTGATGTCATGCTAGAGGGGAGCATTGAGTAGTGTACAAATGGAAAGAAAAGTATCTGGAAAATTAGTTCACAGCAGCCAAAGTCCAAGCACAAAAAATACTGAAAGCACAGAAGGAATTGTGCAGCCCAATTATGAAAGCGCTGGAGATGTAGATAAATGAGGTTAAACAGGGGGGTTCCACTGGTCAGAAGATAAATAGTAGACAATTTCCAGTTCAGCCCACCGATAGCCAACTCGCCTGGGTGCAATGATATAGCATCAAATAGAAAACAAGAGAATGCACTCTCAGGACTTTTTAAAAAAACCCAATTTAATGGAACGTTTTCGGGGTTCACAACCCCTTCATCAGCATACAGAACAAACAAAATACAACTCATTTATAGTGTTACATACAAATTAAATCACACCAACCTTAGTGCCTCTCCAAGAAAGTGCGCCAATACTTCGAGCTTGGAACGCATCTTGCGTTCCACAGTGCTGTCCGAATCCGGAAGTTTCATTACCTCACTTCCGGTTTACGGTTCCAATATACAATCGTGAACTTATTCATAAAGTTGTGCAATCTACATGTCTGAACATTCTTGTGTGACATACTAATGTAGAAAACTTCATATAGACAAACATGTGGAACATTGCCACAAATGCCTAAAATTGTGATAAATAAATATTAGAAAGTGTTAGTGCATCGACTTGGCATGGTGACAGTAACCATGGTAATTGTATACAATGTAAATTGCCCATAAGTGCCATTACCTGTGTTAAGTTTAGAACAGAATACCAACTGGACAGAACAACGATTTTCTTAATGTGCAAAACAGCATAGATTCATGCTGAATATGCTCATTACAGTAAAAATAATAATAATGATTAAAATAATAATTGGACTATATATCAGTACGTGTGGTTGGAATGACATTTTCTAAATAAGAAACAAATGAAACGCACCACCAGTCTTAAAGCGGATATGAATACTACTATACCCACTTGGAGAAATTTCTGATGTGGGGACTGTTTATATGAGCTACATGTCCTTATTATCATTATCTCTTCTATCTTGTGATATAGGTTGCTTTGCTGCCATGTTTGAGGCTATAATTCCAAAATAAGGTTACCACCCTTATACTTTTTTTCCCAGCCACTACATATAATCATCTGCATCTATATTTGGGCTGATTTATGCTATAACCGCCCGATGGCCAAATTTACTTTATATGAACATGATGTGATGCCCCAGCGGTATAGCTTATAATTTGTACAGCCCTACAATATCCCACATATTCCTTTCATTACATATTGCTCTCACTTTATGCATCTATCTGTTCGCATATCGATTGAAGCAATATTCATGCCATCTGTCAGTGGGTCCAAGTTTCCCATATGTCATATTGGTGTCACACTTTAATTTTTTCCATCCATATTTGCAGCATTTCATTTGTTTCTTATTTAGAAAATGTCATTCCAACCACACGTACTGATATATAGTCCAATTATTATTTTAATCATTATTATTATTTTTACTGTAATGAGCATATTCAGCATGAATCTATGCTGTTTTGCACATTAAGAAAATCGTTGTTCTGTCCAGTTGGTATTCTGTTCTAAACTTAACACAGGTAATGGCACTTATGGGTAATTTACATTGTATACAATTACCATGGTTACTGTCACCATGCCAAGTCGATGCACTAACACTTTCTAATATTTATTTATCACAATTTTAGGCATTTGTGGCAATGTTCCACATGTTTGTCTATATGAAGTTTTCTACATTAGTATGTCACACAAGAATGTTCAGACATGTAGATTGCACAACTTTATGAATAAGTTCACGATTGTATATTGGAACCGTAAACCGGAAGTGAGGTAATGAAACTTCCGGATTCAGACAGCACTGTGGAACGCAAGATGCGTTCCAAGCTCGAAGTATTGGCGCACTTTCTTGGAGAGGCACTAAGGTTGGTGTGATTTAATTTGTATGTAACACTATAAATGAGTTGTATTTTGTTTGTTCTGTATGCTGATGAAGGGGTTGTGAACCCCAAAAACGTTCCATTAAATTGTTTTTTTTTTTAAAAGTCCTGAGAGTGCATTCTCTTGTTTTCTATTTGATGCTATATCATTGCACCCAGGCGAGTTGGCTATCGGTGGGCTGAACTGGAAATTGTCTACTATTTATCTTCTGACCAGTGGAACCCCCCTGTTTAACCTCATTTATCTACATCTCCAGCGCTTTCATAATTGGGCTGCACAATTCCTTCTGTGCTTTCAGTATTTTTTGTGCTTGGACTTTGGCTGCTGTGAACTAATTTTCCAGATACTTTTCTTTCCATTTGTACACTACTCAATGCTCCCCTCTAGCATGACATCACAACCGAGAACAGAGGATATCAACACCCCAGATCCTAACATCCAGGTGGAGGATCTGACTTACCAGGCCGTGGCAGCACAGACAGGCACTGTATCTTATACTTCAGATGATGCTGACCGGATTTTGTTCGCACCCATCTCCAAAACTATTGGTGAGACCCCAGTTAATTTGTATTACACTTTGCTTAAATTAAAAAAAAGAGAGGTTGATCTAGCGTTACATGGCAGCTATCTGTCCGATTATTATAGAACAGGCCACATCCCCCGTGGATTTAGAGTCCACAATGTACCTACTATTGGACGTGATAACCCAGAATTTAGAAAGAAATGGTGTTTCATTTTAAACAAGTGCTCTTTAGACCTAATACTATTGGTTATAGAGGAGGTCACTGTAATTCTAAGTAAAGTTAGGATAGAAATACAAACTTTTGAATCTTTACATAACATCACACTCACCAGTGACACCCAAGAAAATTGGTTATCAAAAATCAAATTGCAAATTGACAAATACCAGAGTTATTTAATTACATTTAAAAACAAAAAGTTGGAGACTGTCAACAGTGATTACACTCAGGAAAAAGTGTATAAATGGCTGACTACCACACAGGGGATCAGACCAGGAGGAGACATAGAACCAGACGGGTACACTTTGATACGGTAGATACGAGTGGGGAAGACTCCACTGACACCGAAAGGAATCCCTCTGGTACTTTGTTCACTCCACCTGGTCCACATAGACATCAGGACCAATTTTCCTCACATGAACCCAGATCACATTCAACCCCTAGTCATTGTTTAGGGGTAACAACACGCTCTCTGGGAGGGGGAGGCATCACAGACCCCATATCAGGCGGGCGGGGCATCAGACACAGACCCCCCAGACGACCACGACAGAGGACATAATTGTTAATCTGAGTACACACACCTTGACTGACAGTGAGGGCAAAGTTCTTAACAAAGGTTTATCTTTTGTGCCGAGCACCCCAGTATCTGAATTTGACCTTAAGCTAGACCTTTACAAACTGAATAGATCCCTTAAGATTAGGGAATTTTTTCAAAATAAAGATTCGCCATCACTGAAGTACCACGTTGAACTTAAATGCAAAGTACCCATTTCTTTTGAACCAATTAATAGCAGTCCAAGTACTAAAACCTTTTTGAGGCTGATAACCCAAGATTTGGACACAGCAAGAACAGACACATTGTGGAAACATAATCTCTCCAGAGATGAATTGAAAGCCATTAAAACCCTCCAGAATGATTCCTCTATAGTCATCAGGCCCGCCGATAAGGGCGGGGCCATTGTCCTTTTGGATTATAATGATTATAGAGATGACATCCTGGAACAATTGGCTGATACCCTGACATATAACCTGTTAACATCTGACCCTACTATACAATTCAAAACACAACTTGACAAACTGATTAATTTGGGATTTGAACAAGGGTACTTAACTGAGCACATTCGTGATTTCTGCACTACTATACATCCCAAGATACCCATTTTGTATTCAATCCCCAAAATCCATAAAACACTGGACCACCCACAGGGCCGTCCTATTGTGTCGGCTAGGGAGTCACTCACCCAGCCTGTAGCACAATATGTGGATGTACTATTACAGCCAGTGGTGAGGGAAACACGGTCTTACGTTATGGACACAAATGATTTCATTCGTAAGATACGGACTGTTGACATCCAGCCAGACGATTTGCTCGTCACTCTGGATGTCAACAGTCTGTATACTATTATACCCCATCTTGATGGACTTAAAGCCATACAAGAACATCTTACGGGAAACCCCCTTTATGAGGGTCCCCCAGTGGAATTCTTACTGTCCCTTATTGAATACTGTCTGTTTAAAAACTATTTTCGGTTTGAAAATAAATTTTATTTACAAACCGCTGGCACAGCCATGGGTTCCTCCATGGCCCCCTCGTACGCCAACATCTACATGTCACAATTCGAAAACATGTATCTGTGGAACACGCCGAATGTATCCATCATTTGTTATTACAGATACATAGATGATATTTTCTTGGTGTGGCGAGGGGGCCTGGAGGAACTCCACAATTGGTTTGAAGTGTATAACAACACTACCAATAATGTTAAGTTTAAGATGACAGTGGATTTTCAATCCATTCATTTCTTGGACTTAACAGTCTTCAAGGATTCCAATAATCTAGGAACCACATTATACCATAAACCCACTGACCGCAACTCTATACTAAGGGCAGATAGTTGCCATCCCCCAGCCCTACTAAAAGGCATAGTAAAATCACAATGCATAAGAACAATGCGTAATAATTCTAATGCCGAAACTGGGGTCTCCCAATTGAAAGGAGTGGGTGAGAGGTTCCAGAATAGGGGATATAAGATTCCGGTAATACAAGACGCCATGAAAACCGCTTCAACATTAACACAGATGGATTTGATTCTACCTAAACCCAAAAGGGACACAAGTGATAAGCTCATTATGTCCACCACTTTCACTCCAGCGACAAAAAATGTTGGCCAGATCCTTCGCCAGCACTGGCCAATTATGTCTTCAGACCCTAAGCTCACATTTACTCACAATTTACAACCTATGGTTGGGTTCAAGAGGGGGACTAATCTTAAGGATCTATTGGTGAAAACGGACCCCAAGCAGTGTTATCTGACTGGGAACAAAAGGAATATCAAGGGATCCTATCGCTGTTTGGGCTGCACAACATGTAATGGCCTAGTGGGTACCAAAGTATTCCATCATCCACACAAAATCGAACATTTTCTATCAGGCAATCGGAATTTGACATTAAGCTAGACCTTTACAAACTGAATAGATCCCTTAAGATTAGGGAATTTTTTCAAAATAAAGATTCGCCATCACTGAAGTCCCACGTTGAACTTAAATGCAAAGTACCCAGTTCTTTTGAACCCATTAATAGCAGTCCAAATACTAAAACCTTTTTGAGGCTGATAACCCAAGATTTGGACACAGCAAGAACAGACACATTGTGGAAACATAATCTCTCCAGAGATGAATTGAAAGCCATTAATTGAAAGCCAGTGGGTCCAAGTTTCCCATATGTCATATTGGTGTCATATTGGTGTCACACTTTAATTTTTTCCATCCATATTTGCAGCATTTCATTTGTTTCTTACTGATATATAGTCCAATTATTATTTTAATCATTATTATTATTTTTACTGTAATGAGCATATTCAGCATGAATCTATGCTGTTTTGCACATTAAGAAAATCGTTGTTCTGTCCAGTTGGTATTCTGTTCTAAACTTAACACAGGTAATGGCACTTATGGGTAATTTACATTGTATACAATTACCATGGTTACTGTCACCATGCCAAGTCAATGCACTAACACTTTCTAATATTTATTTATCACAATTTTAGGCATTTGTGGCAATGTTCCACATGTTTGTCTATATGAAGTTTTCTACATTAGTATGTCACACAAGAATGTTCAGACATGTAGATTGCACAACTTTATGAATAAGTTCACGATTGTATATTGGAACCGTAAACCGGAAGTGAGGTAATGAAACTTCCGGTTTCGGACAGCACTGTGGAACGCAAGATGCGTTCCAAGCTCGAAGTATTGGCTCACTTTTTTTGAGAGGCACTAAGGTTGGTGTGATTTAATTTGTATGTAACACTATAAATGAGTTGTATTTTGTTTGTTCTGTATGCTGATGAAGGGGTTGTGAACCCCGAAAACGTTCCATTAAATTGTTTTTTTTTAAAAAGTCCTGAGAGTGCATTCTCTTGTTTTTCTATATATATAATATATATATATATATATATATATATATAGTATATATATATATATATTGTTAATACCATCTGAGTATTTTAAATTATATAACATTTTGGCACAGACAATCTTCTAGGTCCATATATATATATATATATATATATATATATATATATATATATATATATTTAATTACCATATGAGGTACATGAGGTACAAATTAAACATTTCTGCAGCTTAAGGATATTTTATATTTAAAATGTAACTTTAAGCCCCAGTACCCATTCAGTTGCCAGTGTCTCTTTTACACATCATTTTGTGTATTGGATTTTCAGAGGAACCTAACATTTGTATATCATACAAATGTCAATTCCTACATCCCCTGAGATTCAAAGGTCAGTTCTAGACTGCCTGACTGCTGTCCCCGCAAGGGTTCATTATCTATTTGGATCTTTATTAGGGCAGGAAACTGGGCTTTTTAGATCTGAAGGTGCCTTGTGATAAAATTCCTTTTAAAAGACCTACCTTTTTATCTACACAAATGTTTGTCCCTTTTGTTCTCTGATGTTCTGTAATCAGGAAAAGGGGGGTTGGTCCGTTGTGGCCATGGCCCATTCTACTCATATCAGGGGAGATATTAGCTTACATGAAATATTAAATTGTGATACATGTGCAGTTTATTCAATGTTACTTCTCAGGTACCCTCACAATATTGATAACACGCAATCATGTTCTATACTAATATTATATATATATATATAGATAGATAGATGATAGTGTCATGTTAGTTCTCCTTCAAGGGGAGTCTGTTTTTCATTTTACACCCATAAAAGCTCAGTCTGACCTCCACACGTTGCTTGGTAATTTGATTTGCACTGTTGTGTTCAGTGATCATTTGTCTAGCCTCAAGTTTGTAGTTTTTCTCCCATCTGGAGATCATTACTAGTAAACCTTTTGCTTATTAGCATTCCTATTTGCCATATCAGGACTGCCTTACCTTTGTCATCAACCTATTTGAATCCTCACTACTTTCACAGTCTCCTTTGAACTACCTGCCGCAGCCGTTTCTCCTCAAACTGTCTCTGACATTTTCCTCTGAATCAGCTGACTTCCTTCCTGCTGCTCCATTCTACCTTACAAGCTTGTCGGAGCTCAGTGTGTCTAACCAGACATACTACCACACCGGTGTCTCTCCCATTACCGCAGACTTCACTACCAATACTGTGTTTTCAACTCGAACTGGAGGCACCTTTTCCTTTTCTCTTACTAAACTCCCGTTACACAGATTCTGCTCACTGCTTCACGTTGATCTCTACTCCTACAACGTTAGTGCCTAGGGTCTGTTATTTAGGCGCATACTAACTGCTGTATAAATATACTCTTTGTCTTTCGTTCTTGCTTACTAATCCTACGCTTCATTTTATTAATCCTTGCTAACTATTGTAACTAAACATTTGTAGATTTATGTTTAGCAGATTATGCAGCTAAATACATATATTGATTGTCATAAATATTATAACCTCTTAAAGGTACAGATTTGCTAGACTGGTTTTTGTGGTGATTAACCATTTAGTATATTTCTGCAGTTGTGATCCATAACCTGTTGATTTTCACATTTTGATAGGGAAGTGGTTCTCTAACCTAACAGATAGATAGATAGATAGATAGATAGATAGATAGATAGATATTACTACAGAACATATTTGTTCCTCTACAAACCATACTGAATGCCTCTGCCAGGCTCATCTTCCTTACACGTCGCTCTTCATCTTCTGCACCTCTCTGCCAATCCCTTCACTGGCTCCCTCTTGCCTCCAAGGTTAAACACAAATTTTTCACTCTGACATACAAAGCCCTCAACTACACTCATCCCCCCTACATCTCAGACCTTGTCTCAAGATACCCTCCCTCCCGTCCCCTTCACTCTGCTCATGATCTTCTACTCTCCTCCTCTCTTGTTACATTCTCACATTCCCATTTACAAGACTTCTCCAGACTGGCTCCCATCTTATGGAACTCTCTGCCTTGCTCCACAAGACTCTCCCCTACTTTTGAAAGCTTCAAGCGCTCCCTAAAGACTGTATAATTCAGGGATGCATACAACCTACACTAACCTTTCCTAACTCCATTGCTATCCCCTTGAACCCCTTAGCAAGTAAGCCTATGAGCCCAGCTGTTTGTAGATCACGTTTATAAGAGCTGACCAGTGCAACTCTTGGCAGGGCCCTCTACCAATTTGATCCCTATAAATGTTATCTTCTATACAGCCTATGTTTATTGCACTGCAGAATCTATTGGCGTTCTACAAATAACCGGATAATAATATTTGCTATAGCGTGATCGCAATTATTATAAGTAAAACATGAGCATGCAATTGCAATCACAATATTATGAAATATGAATATTGTGAACATGCAATTGGTTTCTCAATATTATAGAAATATAATTATTGCAATAGTATTATACAGATCTGAAGAGCAAGACACAACAACAGACAATTTTGGGATAAAATTAAGACACCTAAAATACCCACTGGAGAGTTTGGCAGAAATTAATGCTCCAATTACAGTAGAGGAGATTATAGAGGCTATTACAGCTGCCAAGACCAAAAAGGCAGCAGGTCCTGATTGTCTACCTTTGAATTTTATAAGATTTTACAGCCACAAATTGCTCCAACATTGGTAAATTTATTCAATTATTATTTATTGAGCACAATAAATGCTCTTCGTACTTTGCGGCGGCTGTAATATCTTAATTCCAAAAAAAAATAAAGATCCAGAGTTACCCGGTTCATATAGACCTATATCAGTTCTTAATGTGGACTACAAACTGCTCACATCGATCCTGGCAAAAAGATTAAAACCCCACCTCGGTTTAATAATTCATGAGTCAAGCGGGGGTTCATGGCTGGAGGAATCCGGCCAAAAATACTCGCAAGATCTTGACTTTAATTGACTATTTTTGGAATAAGTTTAGAACGACTAGTCATAGAGCGAAGTCAGACTTAGCCCTGCTGACCGTTGACGCGGAGAAGGCGTTTGATCGTGTCTCCTGGAAACATTTATTTTATTCCTTAGAGCAGTTTGGACTGAAGGGGCATGTCCAGGAAGTAGTTCGCATTATTTATTCAGCCCCGAATTCATCTTTGCTCATTAACGGCGAACTCTCTCAGCCAGTAGTATTACATAGGGGCACCCGCCAAGGATGCCCCCTATCTCATTTGCTGTTTAACATCTCATTGGAACCACTCGCAATTCTACTTCGTCAACAATTAGAAGGGATTCGGATCGGGGAACAAAAACTAGTACTGTTGATGTATGCAGATGACATACTGTTATGTTTAAGTAATATCAATAAGAATCTTCCGTTTTTCTTGGATACGGTTAACAGCTTTGGTAGGATTTCGGGCTTTAAAATTAATCTGTCCAAATCTGAACTTTTATGGATAAATAAAAAAGATCATATTATAAATCACCCTTTTAAAGAAACAGCGCAGATAACCTACTTAGGGATTATTTTGAATCCAAACCCTTCAGAATGGTATAATCTGAATTATAACAAATGCTTTTCAGATTGCAAAAAAAAATGGAAGATTGGATAAAATTGCCTATCTCTTTATCAGCTAGGGCTACGCTCTTAAAAACTATTCTATTCCCAAAAATATTCTATCTTATTCAGAATATCCCGTTACCTATTCATAAAAAGGATATAATAATCTATAATAAGGCATGCTCTAAATTTCTATGGCAAGGCTCCAAAGTTCGGATTTCGGTATCGCGCTTGATGAACAAGGTAGAAGCTGCCGGTTTAGCACTGCCCAATATACTTCTTTATAGCCAAGCGGCTCAGGTTAAAGTGGCAGCGGACTGGTTGACTGGTCTAGAACAGGTATCCCCAGTAGGCTGGGAAACAGCATTAATAGCTCCCTTTCATTTAGATGCTATTTTGCACTGTCCAATTACTGCAATGCCAACGCAAATTTTTATGATGGAAACTTTTAAAAATATTATTACAGCTTGGCAAAAGTATTGCGTGGATTTGGGTGTTTCACCCCATGTGTCCAAATATTTACCTATCACAGGGAACCCCATTTTTTCTCCAGGTAGCTCAGACCAGGTTTTTAGATCTTGGGTAGATAAAGGGCTTTGTTATGTGGTACAATTTTTAAATGTGGACCAAGAGCTATTAACTTTTAGGGAAATGAGTAATCAATTTGGATTATCGAATAAAGAGTTCTATGCTTATTTACAGATAAGACATCTTATACAGGAACTGAAAACAAAATATTATGGGATAGAATGGTCACTTGGCGAGGTTCAAAGTAGCATCAATAATTTTCAAAGGGGGGATTATTCTATAGCTCCGTTTTATTCCCTTCTCATGCTAAAGCCCTCCGCAGTCCAAATAGAGTATATAGTATCTTTATGGGATAAATCATTCCCACAAATTGATATTGAGGTGGTAAAGAATGCGTTTAGGGTGACTCAGAAAAGTTGGGTGCTGACTACCTGGAGGGAAAGACCGATCAAAGTGGCCTTAACGGTGTATTTAACCACGGCAAAACTATCCAAGTGGTATAATTCAACGATCAGTTGCTCTAGATGTAGTGCAACTGAGGAGGACATGTTGCATTGTTTCTGGACATGTCCCAAAATAGCCCAATTTTGGGCTAAGGTAATATATTGGATGAAAGGTACGCTCAAAATACAATATGATATATCACCATTAGAAATATTTTTTTTTAGTAAAGTCCCAACACCCGCCCCAGAAATTATAAAATGATTAACTTGATTATATTGGTTGGACGTAACTTAATTTTAAAAACATGGAAGGCCAAATCTGCCCCAAATATAAAATCTTTGAAGAGTGAGTTGACCTCTCATTATATATTTGAACAGTATAGTTTGCAGAATCCAGCAGATGCCCAACTAGCTTTTTTTTTTAAACACTGGAAACTGTTTATCACTTCCTTCCCAGCGGAGACTCAAAAGACGCTGGTTAGGCCACTGAAAAATTCTGATTATCCTAGTCTTTTGAAGGTATAATCTAGATTTTATTAAAGACACAGAGACGAGTATTTTTTTTGCATAACTCTTTCTTTACTACTCAATGCAGCCTTTTAAAGAACAATAACATTGATAAGATAAATAACATGCAAATAATAAGAAGCTAACAGAAGATTATTATAGTGAGAAAAAACAACCAATCAGCACAGAGAATAGCCTATAAACAGAGCACCCAGTTAACACTCTTCCTCTTTCTAATTGATGCTCAAAAGGAATAAGATATTAAACATCATGAAAAGTCCAAAAAGTCCAAAACAACAAAGGGTAGAAAACGCCAACTTCCTGTAGAATTGATGGATGGAACTCCATGACATGTTGAACTTGATAGAAGGCAAACTAGATGTCCAGAATTCAGTGGATGGATGATGAGACCTCATAGTTGAAGGAAAGAATGCAGAAGATGAAGATGGATTATAATTACATGGATACTGTTAAAAAATAAAAATTGTTAATAACATATAATAATAAATATCAGGGTGGGAAAAAACATAATTATCTATTTGAGGAGGGAAAATACTCGTTTCTGTGTCTTTAATAAAATCTAGATTATACCTTCAAAAGACTAGGATAATCGGAATTTTATTACAAGACCAGAGACTCCTATTTTTTGCAAGTTTAAAGTAAATTAGGAGAATAAATTAAGCGAGGCATGTTGAATGGGTCTGAAATAAAATTGTTTAAAAATGGAATCAGAAGACCAATCTGCAGCATTTAAAATTTGTTGGAGAGGAGCCGCTTTTAAAAAAGGCCTTTGAAGCAGCAGAACCCTCTGACGGGAATGAGCTGTGAAAGAAATGTTGATACCAGCCTCTTTCATGACCCATTTAACCCACCTAGCAATAGAGGTAGAAGTGATAGGAGCATGGGGAGGGACAAAATAAATAAGTAATTGATTATAATTATTTTTCCTAAATATCAAGGTTCTAGATTCATATGACTTTAAGCATTCGACCACACACAGGGAAGGTTCGGAAGGAAGGTAAGGATAGAAGATGGAAGTAGATAAAGTTTTTGTTCTGCAAGCAAGAAAAAAAGGTGAATCCTTCAGGAGAGAAACGTTTAGAATTCCAATCCAAGGCTTTCACATCAGATACTCTTCTGAAAGAAATAAGACAGAGTAGGGTAGCAAGTTTAGCGGAAAGTTGTTTTAGAGACAACAAGTTATTAGCTGGCCAAGATTTAAAAAGAGCGAAAATTAAATCTACATCCCAAAATAATTCATGTTTGGGAACAGGAGGGCGCTTTAATCTAATGGCTTTAAGAACTCTACAGACTAAGGGATGTTTACCAACAGGTAGATTATTGATTAAGTTATGTCTGTCTGAAATAGCTGATCTATGGACATTAATCATTCTGTATGCTAGGACTGAGTCAAAAAGATGAGACAGGTAGTTAATGATCTCGGTTAAATCCGAAGAAACGGGATCCAAATCCCTTCGCAAGCACCAGCTAGACCATTTTGACCATGCGGCAAAATAGCATCTGCAGGTACCTGGGGCCCAAGAATCTTGAATGAGGGATCTAGCTCCCTCCGAAAGGACTCGGAGGGACCAGGGTCCCCTGATATTGTCCATGCTATCAGAAGAAGAGAGCCTTGGAGAATTAGACTGTGATATTCGCCCTCCGGGTTGATTAACAGGTGAGGAAGTGGAGCAAAAAGAATAGGAAGATTGATGGACATCTCCAGGAGGGAGGGATACCAAGATTGGGTTGGCTAAAGGGGAGTCACTATAGTTAGGCATAGGAGATCCCTGCGGACTGTTGAAATTGTCCTCGGGATCATTGAGAATGGAGGGAAGGCATAAGCTTTCTTGGAGGGCCATTGTTGAAGAAAAGCATCTATTGCCGCAGCTTCCGGATTTGGACGCCAGCTGAAGTATGGGCAAATTTGAAAATTGGTCCTGGACGCAAAAAGGTCCAAACAAAATGGACCTCTGAGAGATTGAAGGAATAAAAACATTTTCCTGTCTAGTCTCCAATCGCTGGAATCTGTCAGCTGTGTTCGATTGTCCTGGAATATATTCCGCTTTGATAGAAATATTCCTGTCTAAACAAAGATGAATAAATTCCTTGGTTATGTTGGACAAATTCCTTGATTTGGTGCCTCCCAAACGATTGAGATATCGTACCGCTGAAATATTGTCTATGCGAAGGAGAATAGAAACTGGAGAAGAAAATTTGGCAAAACTTTTGACTGCAAACGAGCCAGCCAATAATTCCAAACAATTGATATGTAAACGTTGCTCCTCCAATGTCCATTTGCCACCCGTGATGGAAGGACCACAGCGCGCACCCCAGCCTGAAAGACTGGCGTCGGATTCTATAACAAAATCTGGAGTTCTGTCAAAAATGGCTCTCCCATTCCAGGCTTCTAGGTGAGAAAGCCACCAAGAAAGTTCTTCTTTGGCCTCTAGAGATATAAAGGTATCAAATGAGAATAGGAAAACCCCTTTCCTTAAATGAAGAATCTTTAATCTCTGAAGTTCTCGGTAATGTAAGGGGGGCAGGGAAGATAGCCTGAATAGAGGATGATAGTAACCCTACTATTCTGGCTATAGTTCTGATAGGGGACTGAATCTTTGGATAAGGTTTTGGCAATTTCTTTCTTGATATTCTTCACTTTGTCTGAAGGAAGACTCAGAGTGGATAATATCGAATTGATTTTGAAACCTAAGAAAATCAATGACTTTGTAGGGAAAAGAACTGACTTCTGTTTGTTTACAATGAAGCCTAAGGATTCTAGTAAGGAAATTGTGGTAGTTAGATGCTTCTGAAGGGCAGAAAAATCTTGGTCCATAATTAAAATATCGTCTAGATAAATTATCAGAACGAATCCCTCGGAGTCTCACCAGGCCACTACTGGTTTCAGTAACTTGGTGAATATCCAAGGGGGCTGAAGACAGGCCAAAGGGAAGGCAAGTGAAATTCCAAAACTGGTCTTCCCAACGGAATGTCAAGAATTTCCAATGTTCTTGAGCGATTGGACGGTTAGATAGGCGGTCTGTGAGATCTAGCCGAACAACCAATCGTTTCCTCTTAAGGCATTCTCTTAATAAATGGAATTCCCTCCATTTTGAAAATGATGGTACACAACAAAGGCATTTAAAGTTCTTAGATTTATGACTGGCCTGTTTTATTGTTTTTCTTTTTTACTAAAAATAGGTTGCTTAGGTAGAAATCTTGGGGTTGAAAAACTGGAAGAATTGCTTTTTTGGAAAGAGAAATAGAATTTTCTCTTTTGACCAAAAGAGAGTCCTCCTGAGAAAAATGAATGGGGGTGAGGAAGACAAGTTTGAGTTGGGAGAGAGAATGAATTCTATGAGAATACCTGATACAGCTTGTTAAGACCCAGGGATCTGAAGTAATTGAAGCCCAATTTTGAGCAAACAGGGCGAGTCTGCCACCATTTTTTTCTGGGAAAGAAGAGACATGGAGAGGAAGTAATGAACTTACCTGAAGCTTGTCTAGCTCTGGCTCTGGTCCTAAAACCTCTCTGAGTCCAGGGTCAACCTCTTGTCAGGAAGAAGAGGGAGGTAGTTGGTTCAGAATAACCTCTTTGAAATTGTGTCTGAAATTGATGTTGGTATTGGGTTTGTTGGGGATAGTAGTGGAACCTGGATAAGAATGGGTTGTGCGGCCGGGAAAGCGCCCTCCTGCTCTCCCGGCCCTGTCAGGATAAAACCCTGGTTAGGGTTAAGAAATTTTCTTTACGGATGTCTTTACTTTATTTAGATTAGTGGAAAGTATTGACATATTGGCTTAGATCTTTTTAAGTATGAGTCCTCCAAACAAAGAACCCCTTGTTATCTGAACGGATATTGCTTGAGGAAAAATCGGAAATTTTAGGATCTATTTTCCTCAAGATGTACGTCTTCTTTCACCAGACATTGCACAATTAGTATTTCCAATAAAACAGAGAAGTCTTTGAGACCCCATTCTCTGACAACATAGGGATCCAAAGGGCAATTTTCAGCTACACCTTGCTCAAGATAAGTCAAATAGTTTAGTGAGGGGTCCAACAGAATCTAAAAGTTTGTCCTTGGCAAATTTCCAGATCTATTCACCTCCTTTTTTCAATTATAACCTGGGGTGCCGATAAATTTTAAAATTTTGGGTTCAACCTCAGGGGTGATGGAAGCATTTTTAGTAACAAGGGGACGAGGACATTCAGCTTTCATTTGTTACGGGTTTGTTTTTTTAGGGTTTACGTAATTGATGGTCAATGAATTTGGCTATAAATCAATAAGGGGACACCACTCGGATCGGACCAGGGAAGGTGTAACTCGTCTGGTTTAAACCTAAGGTTGCCTAAACAATCTATAAAGTTCTTCCTCGTCCTCAATGTAATCATAAGATTTTTTGGATTTCTTTTTCAGTTTTTTGGGCTGCAGGGGAGCCATCAGAATTATCCGAATCATTGAAATTTTCTGAATTAATTTCTGTATATTTGTCATCATCTGAATCCTCAGATTCTGAAGATGATTATCAGTAATATTTTTTGTTTTAAATTTGATTTTTTGCATAAATAAGTATCACCCCGATTGGTTACCCACGGGGTGCAGGGTTCTATTGACAGCGGTGGTTTTACTTCCTTTGCTGTGAGGAATATTAGGTTTCAGTTTAAAAGTTGACGTGACTTTTCAATAAGATTTTTACTTGCTTTATAGGCAATAGATGGGTTCTTTCTTTTAAAGATATTTTCCTTTGTTTCTCTCCCCATCAAAAGAGGTCATTGTTGTAAATAAATTATCCATAGAGGGAATCTATCATAGATTGTACAGTATGTAAAGTTAAGGGAGGTGATTTTGTTTGAGATTCAGGACATTGTTTATAATGTATTAATATACAGCAATGTTTAAACAAATTAAATATTAAACTATTTTAATAAAATAATAAATATTTCCTTTAGGAAAAAAATTATATATATCTTAATGTATTAGTTTGGTAAATAAAAAGAATTTATCCAAACAGTTTTTTAAACATACAATTGAGGTAAAATAAAGTCTCACAGATTAACACTGCAAACGTTGCAAAACTAACTTGTGAAATGATGTAAGAGATACCAAGAAAGATGGCAACTGTAGGATGTAAATAAACTTTTATGTTTGCAATATGAGGGAAACCGAGTGTAACAGGAAACCAAAGTTACCACCCTGGTTTGATAGTAAACTTCGGGCTGACTGAGAGGAAGGGCTATAGCGTCAGCAATAATGGGCGGGAAGGGGTCGGCCCACAAATGGCGGCCGCACGGCCGAAGGACAAAACCAAACTGGAGAGGGGAGAAAAAACAGACAGGTAAGGAAGTCAGGGGAAACGATATATAAAGAACACTAGTAAGCGAATGTCATAATATGACAAGAAAGGGGGCAATTAAAGTGGAAACGAATGAAGGCCACAAACAAGAAATAAATAAGTAAGAAAACCAAATAAAGTAGAAAAAACGGAATTAGAAAAAAGGAATAGAAAAACGAAAAACAAATAATCAACTGTAAAACAAGTTAAAATAAGAACAATACTTATATATAAATGCAATAACAATAAAATATTTTTTATTTAAGACTGCACCACTTATCTGAGTATGAGCAGCAAAAGAAAGAGGAAGAGTGTTAACTGGGTGCTCTGTTTATAGGCTATTCTCTGTGCTGATTGGTTGTTTTTTCTCACTATTATAAGCTTCTGTTAGCTCGTATTATTTGCATGTTATTTATCTTATCAATGTTATTGTTCTTTAAAAGGCTGCATTGAGTATAAAGAAAGAGTTATGCAAAAAAATAGGAGTCTCTGGTCTTGTAATAAAATTCTATTTATGTTCAATCGCAAGTCTTAGCAGGTCACCTACCAAGTACTTGGATAGAGGATAGTGTGGATAGGGGATAAGGCTTGAATCTGAGATGGGGTAGGCACTCTAGTGCTGACTGGAGGCTTGGGGGGCGTGAAGGGGAGAGAGAGAGAGAGGTTTTCTCTGTTTTTGATTCCACATTTATACTTTTTATATGTCCTTTTTGGTTTTCTTTCCCCTGTTTCTAATTTTTTTTTTTGTTTGTCTGGTTTTGTGTTTATTATAAGGAAAAATTCCAGCATTTATGTATTACTTTACGCAAACAAAGATTGTATTGTTTATATTTAAGCTTATTAAATGTTATGGGGCCCTGCGTGGCGCAAAAGGTAAAAAAAAAAAAAAAAAAGAATATTTCAATAGTGATTGAGCATTCCCAGTACATTGGAAATATGAATATTGTGAACGCCCAATCACATTCTTGAAATAAGAAAAAAAACAAGCCATAGGACACATAGAAGATTTGTACAATCACACGTTTATGTACATATTCTATCATTATGCTATACAATCCCCAGATCCTTTAGTAACCTGTTTTATAATGGGGAAACATTGCCTTGGGTATCTAATATTCAAAACACTGTCCTTCATTTAGCTATACCTTTTCAGCCATCAGTCTTACCTGCTTTTCAGTGGTGATATTTCCCAATGAAATTGAATATATATATATGCAGAATTTGAAGTGTTACTACACAGAAAACATTTTTTATTTTCGTGAATGCATAGTCTATTTTGTGTAAGCACACTTTAAAGACGACCCCCCCCCCCCCACGCTGCCTACATCGCAGCTCAGTGGCAATGTCGCAGACTTTTGCTGAAGTTTTGATCTCCATTATATCATAAGGAAGACACATCAGCACTAGTCAGCACAATGAGGTTCAGCTCACTTTTTTAATATATCGCAAAACAGACGAACTACGAGCCTGGTAAACCAAAATAGGCAATTTATTTTTGGTCTGACAATGTTTTTAATCTCGGGGCAAAGAGTGCAAAAGTCTAAAAGCAGTGAAGGGTTAGGTATGAATTTAATACAAACTCTGAATGTCATCCCTTGAATGTTAAAGAGATTCTGGATACATAGGTTTGTTAGCAGTGTCTAACATGAAGATATAGAATGATTTATATTCTGATTAAAGGACCACTCAATGTAGTACAATTGCATAATTACCAAGTGCATAATAAAAATGTAATGATTTAACACCTACTCTAATTTTCAAATAAGCAGTATATTTTTTTCTGACAAATATTTTTTTTCTCCCATTTTCCGGCCCCCTGTATCATGTGACAGACATCAGCCAATCACATTCTAGTATATGTATAACCTATGAACTTGTGCACATGCTCAGTAGGATCTTGTTCCCCAGAAAGTGTGCATATAAATAAACTGAGCAAAATATGATAATGGAAGTAAATTGGAAAGTGTTTTAAAACGGCATGCTCTTTCTGAATCATAAAAGTTTATTTTGACTTGAGTGTCCCTTTAAGTGAAGTACTTTCTTTAGTTTTATGTCTATAGCCCCTATTATTGAATGGCACATGAAAAACCTTACTGACACTTGCAGGTGCTTCCCTACGGCAATTCTCTAAAAAAAGGGGTTGTCTTTTTGACTTGCAAGATGCCTGTTATAGTAAGTAATAAAGTTTACTGAAAAGGGAGACTGGTGGGAAGAATGATGTTAGCTGGGAAAAGGACGCACACTTTATTAAACACTGCACCCAATAAGGATGTGAAATTTTTGTTATTGCGTTCTGAGGCATTGTATTTGTATTACTCTAATAAATCTGGTACAGAAATTAGACAAATGACTGCAGCCATTTTCAGCATTTGTTTCACTAACGAATGCTGTACAACAAAATCATGTACAACCTGAACAGCCAATACAAATCACATGACCCTGTTATCAGTGCATATTATCTTACGATCACCTCTGTTTTCATATGCATGTGTATTAATTAGTGTAGGTGTTTTGTATATTTTTACACAATCTCGCCATCTTTATGTTTGTGAGATAAAACAGATCTGCAGGGAGGAAATGTTTTGAGGATCTGCCGAGACCTGGCAGATAATGTCCCCTTTTCTGCCAATTAGCAGAAGTAGGGAAACTCATTTTGCTATAAGGAAAACAATTAACTTTGAATTCTGTACTTATAAGCATGAATTTCACAATGTGCACTGCAGTTTTATTTCAATTAAATTTTTCCATTAAATATGAATTTTGCAGAATCATTTTGTTACAAATGTGATTTAACAAAGCATTTTTTCTGTCTTATTATAACAGCTATTTGTTGCATACAATTTCTAATTTATGATTTTGAGTCCTATAGTAATTTATGTATCTACTTTATATATTCAAAGGGAATCCACCCCATAGTGTAAAACAAAATTCAATTTGTTTCTAATATCGTTTACTTCATTATCTTGGTATACTTTGCTGAAAATAAGGTAGATAGGCAGAAGAGTGTGCACCTGTCTGGAACACTATATTTCAGAAGGTTTACAAGAATGCTTTTAACAGTGTTGTACATTTGCAAGAGCACTAGATAACTGGGTATATTCTTCAGCAAAGAATACTATGGAAATTAAAGGGACATGATACCCAAATGTTAAAGCACTTGAAAGTGATTCAGCACAGCTGTAAAAAGCTAGATAATGTCGCCTGAACATCTATATGTAAAAAAGGAAGATAGTTTACCTCCAAATTTCCTAAGTATTCACTCCCTACTGTAAAGAGAATTTAAGCATCCTATCAGGATGCTAGTCCCAGGACTTGCAAGGGAGTGTGCATCTGGCATGTGCAAGCACAGTCATGTTATCTTCCTATTTAGTTTAAGGAAGTTTACTATGAAATCTCACCAATGAAATCTCATGAGATCACAGAAAAGCATGACCTCGGCAATGCTGATGCTGATTGGCTATTGTTTTTTTATTTTTTGTCTTTCAACTTGCAGCTGGATGGCAGCTGAAGTATAACTGTTCACAGAGCACTTACTAGTGTGAGCTGAAGAAATGTTGAGGAAAATATCTTCCCTTTTTACATAGAGATTTTTATGTGATATTTTCATGTCAGCTTTTTACATTTATGCTGCATCACTTTCAAGTGATTTAGCATATGAGTATTGGAACCCTTTAAGCAAATTTAATCATAGTAGTAAATCCTAAAGTATTTGTGTGTTCTATATAAATCATGAAAGAAAAATTTGGGGGTTCATGTCCATTTAAATCCAGGGAACGCCTACTGTTCACAAGTTAAAAACTAACTTTCAGAATTCCAAAACTTCATAGTACTTGGTAAAATTCTTAGAAAATCTTGCAACCCCAGATACTTTTAGATTATTGAGTCCTAAGTAAGAACATAAATTCTGGGATTACGTTTTTGCCATTTTTGAACACCAGGAAATTGAGTGCCAGAGTTTTAGTTTCTTGATTGTCATGCAGAATGCAGGATTGCTGGAAACTCATTTGTGGAAAGCAAAGCAAGTATCAAAGAATATTACGATAGTTTAATGCTATGGTAGGGAATTAAATCTGTGAATAGTAAATTGGGTCAAAAGATTTAGATATTTTATTTTATTCCAGAAATGTAGGCAAATGAATGAAATGAGTTCATATACATGTTTACATCCAACAGTTCAGAAATATTGTTTATACATAAAGTAAAAATGTACATCCTTCTTAAACTGAATCAGATTTCATTGATTTGAACAATAATACCAACAATGTAAAAAGGGTGATATGTTGAAAACCGAGAAAAAAATAAAAAAAAATAGTAAAAAAAAAAAAGCAAATATCAACTTTCACACTTTAGCAGGTAATATTATAAATATGGACACTAAGGTGAATAAATTTGAAACAGCTTCAAGTGAATGCAATCAATGTTAATGCATTTTTAAATAGAATAGTTTATTTTGAAGTGGTTCAGTATATGCATTCCTACATTTGCTTCTGATTCCCTCATTAAGAAATTACACGTACAGCATATGAAGTTAAGTAGCTGTGGGTGTAGAATGATTACGATAGCTTCCCCCATGTCTTGGTTTTCAAAAGAAAACTCAGTTAGAGGTAATTCTACCTAGTACTTGTAACAGTCACATGAAAATTTAATTGATTTTCAAACAGTACAACTGTGTTATGAATGTAGCTATATAGAATGCTCACCATAAGCCCACTAGGTTTAAGCAATTGTATTTTTGTAGACAAAACTATGCAAAATAAAAATCTGATAACTCCCTGGTGTTAGAGGTAGACAGTTTTCTTTCAAATCCTAGGTTTGGTCCTTTATTTTATTCAGCAGTGAAAGCCATGAATACAGAACGAATAACAGCTGTTACAATTCAACCATGACTTCTAACGTCAGAGAATTCAAGGTATGAACACAGTACACAGTAATGAAAAAAAGTATCAAAAATTAGTTTACCTCGAAAAAAGATAAATAAACAAGTATATACCACCAATACATAAACAGATGTTTGTGCTACAGTTAAAATTGGCTGTATACAAAAGATAATGGTTTTCCCATGATCTGTGTATGATAGAAGCAAGAATACATGAGCCATTTAAATTGTCAGACAATATGCTTTATAAGGGTATGCACAGAAGTTCAAGCAATAAATACAAACATTAGTTCAAAGCCTTACAATAGCTACGCAAAGCAGAGCAGAAAAAGCATGTTTTGCTATTAATAGCAAGCAATGATATAAGAGTAAAAATTCATGAAATGCATTAAAGCAATTTTTTTTTTCTTAGAAAAAGTCCGGTCATTTATGGGTCCACCAACATTTTTACATAATATGCACAATTATCAAAATACAGACCAAGCATCTCAGAAACCTCAAAAAAACCTAACATCTAATTTCAAAGCAACTGCTGTTTTGGAGGTTTTTTCTGGTATAATGTGCAAGCAGCTATTTTTAATTGTATTTATACAAAATCCATGCTAAACTCTACAAGTATATGCATTCTGTGGCTGAGACTTCCTTTCAAAAGTTTTGGAACTGAGGTATGCATACTTTAGCATTGTAGTCTTTGGCCACTATCTTGATGGTGCAATTATCACATTAACTTTAAATCTAGCTAGGTGGACACACATATGACAACTGATTGCCCTTTTAATGTTATTTTTACAATATTTCCCTATATGGTCAAGGACAATCTTAAGTAATGTGACATGTTTATCCGATACTAGTAAACTTATCTCCGTCACTTATGACCATAAGACAAATATAATGAAAAGTAGCAGTTACTGTGACGTTCTGACAATTAATGTCTGCCATAATTTTTCAAATTTTTTTTTCTTTTTCTTTGTGCAGAGGTAGAAGCTTTCAGAAAGCCTTTTGGGTAAGTGGGAAAACCCTTTTGAAAGCCTTTGTGTCCTTATATTTGGCGTGATAGATGACTGTGTGAATCTTTAGGTACGTTTGCTGATTCCAGCAAAAAGTAAATGATGAGCTTAGCTTGCAAGGACTGATTCCATCACATGGAACTGGTCCATATGTTAAGCTCTAGCAGCCACCTTATGTCAAAAACTGTTTGTAAAGCAATAACCATAATTAGGTTATGAGGTCCCTTGGTTGGGGTAAAGTATTTTATTTAAGACTTGGCACAGCACATGAAAAGCAACATGTAAAGTTTCTAGGTTTAAGCAAGCATCTCACTATGCTATTCTCAACAATAAAGAATTATAACTTATTTGGGGTTTGGATGTGTTAAAAAACAGCATTCCAAATGTTTGGCCTGTGCAAGTCTTCAAAGGGGAGTGTATTGTTAGTGTTAATATCCCGTATAAACAGAGGCAGAATTTTATGTAACTTTGGTTTGACTGAAAATAAATACCATGGTCTAAAATTGCTATATCTTTGTTTTCAGTGTAAAAACTTATCTAGCTCACTTTAAATCAATATGAAATTAATTTTTGGCTTTACTAGACCTTTTATGTTTGGTTCCTACTTTTTTTTATTTTTTATTATAACTTAAGACTATAAAAAAAATAGTACACAACAGATAAAGACCATACAGTACAAGACATTCTAAGAACATATATTCACCACAGAAAACAATTGACTGTATGGGAAGTAAAATAAAAACCACAATGTTATATATATATAACAATAAGCAATCTGCATTTGTAACAAGTACATATATGTTTTGGTCGGTGATCCACATTTTGTTGCTTTCCATAATAACTTCCACTGGAGAAATGTCGCTCCTTACATGAAAGCAAATCTTCGTAAGGTTTTGAGTGGATTCTGGCCTCAGAAGAATACACTGTAACTCAATTAACTTTTAGGATTTGTTTCTTTGTATAGGGCTAAATGTAAATATCCCAGAGGTCATCAGAAAACAGCAGGTAGTTCATGGAAAGTTTCCTTTGTACTAATTAAAGTTACAGAAGACGGACCAAAGCGTGTGGCTGCTTCTGTCGTTGAGCTATTGGCCATTGTTTGATTTGGCTTTGGTTTGCAGCTGTAGCCTTTGACTGTGTTTTCAGGTAGACAAAGCTTTTTCACAAGGAGGTAAATAGTACAGTTGTAAGATTTATGCAGATATGCAAATGTTGCTATGGCGCTTGCACAGACAATGTTAAGGATTGCACTTTACAACTTAACACTAACAGCACAGACTGGAGGCCTAAGGTTTTAAAATGGTTGCAACAGTCTAATTACTGTGATTTGCAATAGTGAACTTATGTCATTTACATTTGGTGGCACCAACATAAAAAAAAATAATAATTAAAAAAAAAGGAATGTGCTTGTTTGTTTGTTTACCATTTCTGATAGAACAAGCATGGATACTTATTTCTGATTCTATTCCTGTGCAAATTAAAAAAACAATAGCAACAAGTTGAACTTGGCCAGCAATTGTTTCTAACATTATAACTACTGTATGCTTGAGATTCACATTGATGAAACTAACACTATTTTTGGCAGTATATGAGGCCGTTTGACTTCTACAGAACATGTTTCCTCATATTCAGTCATTTCATGAACCCTTTTGAGCCATATTTTAAATGGGCAAGCCATTATATAAAGAACAGTTTGTTTTTTCAAGAAAATCAGTTTTTTTGTCTTTAAAAAAAAAAAAAAAGTAAACAAGCAATCTTGCTTGTTGTGTTGAATCCTAAAGGGCTATTGTAACAAGTTCCTCAAGGACTTTCTCCAATATCCATGCGTAATAAATAGTCACAGTAAAAATCTGTCAAATATCCATGGTTGTGGAGTGGTTGTGAAGGTCAGTGCTATGTCCCTTCATTTAAGGTCTCTAAAAGTTTTTTTTTTTATTCCAGATCCTCTGACAATGGTTCTTCATCAAGATCTCTGTCGTCTTCCAATTCTGGACTGTGATTTGCTGTTGTGACCAATGACATTGGACAATCTTCATCATCTGCCATCACTGGTTCTTCCTTGACATGAATTGAATGTCTGGGGGGGAAAAAAAGTAAATGTAAAAAATTCCTTTGCACAGTACTCTTTTGATTTTAAGACTTTATTAGCAGCAATAAATTTAATTAATATCAGAATATTTAGCAAAAAATAAATAAATACATAGCTTAGAAAGCACAACTGAACTTATGCTCAACTCTCTCCTTATACAGGTGGCCCTCGGTTTACGCCGGTTCAATTTGTGCCATTTCAGAATAACAACCTTTTTTTTCAGTCATGTGGCTGCTATTGAAAAGCATTGAAAAGCAGTGCACTAATTAAAATAGCCAGTAGGTGGAGCTGTCCGCTTGTGTTGCAGCAAAGTTATGCAAGCTTAGCAGACTTAAATTAATCTGTGTACACATAACAGACCTTAGCTATCGAGCAACAAGATCTAGCAGCCACTTCCCTATTATCGTCCTGTCCAGCTGCTTGAGGTGAGGGTGCCTAACTGTCTATTAATCACTACAGATTTAAATGCATAGAATAGGTGCAGACCCAATATTATCTAACATGCTAACAATGCAGAGAACTGTTTGCAGAAAAATGCAAGTAAAAAATGTGTTTGTTCATTAAACTTAGTTTGATGATACAGTCTGTTGTGTGATTATTTAATTAGTTTTATAATGCTGTTTAGCATTTAAAGTCTTCATTTCAAAGCTTTAAAAATAATGTATTAGGTGTTACTTATGTCAATTTTGAGAGGGGCCTGGAACCTAACTCCCTCACTTCTCTTTGACTTACATTATAAACTGGGTTTCAATTTACAACGGTTTTCGATTTACAACCATTCCTTCTGGAACCTAACCCCGGCGTAAACTGAGGGCTACCTGTACTATCAGAAACATCAAATAACACTTGGTATCCACTACTCTCCTTTACCGTGGCCACACTCTACAGTGAAGGAGAATTAACTGGCTTCAATGTTGTCATCCTCATATGTCCCAACTTATCCTTTAAAAATATTTTTTTCATGACTCATCTGTCTCTTTTTTCTACCCTAAGCTATTTCCCAATTGCCCTTTTTTATCATACTTTTAACAGCACCCATCTCTCTAAATTCCACATCAATCTAACTACTATCCCATCCCTGATTCTCCTAATCCTAACCTCAAAATATACTAGAAAAGCTCATTGGTCTAACCCATTATATGCCCTCCAGCTAGTTACTTGCTATATGGTTTCTGTCTACTACAGCACTCACAGAGGTCACAAAAAACTGTTTACTGACAAACAAAAGAGCAATTATTTAGACTTATGTATTATACCTTCATGCAGAGCTAAATAATATGTTGGGACTTAAGTAATTTTGCTACTACAAACATAAAAATAATAATATTCATTGATGTATACAGT